>NC_072740.1:11532685-11793712 GCF_026930045.1 Uloborus diversus
CACACAATTTTCAGAAATTATAACCTCTAAAATGTTGAGCAGTTTAGCAGTAATGCTAAGGCAGAACTACTGCAATGGCAAAATAATAATGAACAGCTGAGTCTAAAACAATATGCACTGTGAATACATAAGAGTGTGCCTATACCTGTACAGTGTACAGTCACTGTGTAGCAAAGTTAAAGTGAAACATGCAAAAAATAAAATTTAGTGAATTTATTGTATATACATATAGGGTTGATTGGGGTAATGGGACCCCTTTTGAGAACAGTTTGAATTTCAAAACTTATACAAAAGTTTCAAAAAAAAAAAAAAAAAACTTAAAGTTATTGTCTTATTTTATCTTAGACATTAATAATAAACAAAAGTCCATCATTATTTCCTAAAATGATGCATTAATTATTCTTAAGGATTACAATAAAACCTGTAAAGTTGACCACCTGTCTATGTTGACCGCTTTTGTCAGGAACGGAATTAGTCCTATCTCGTATAATGAATGAAAACCTCTGTAACTTGACCACCTTTCTATCTTGATCACCTGTCTATCTTGACCGCTAATGTACACCAAATTTGGTTTGGAGTATTGTAAAAAAACCCTTAGTAAGTTGACCACTTGGATTGTTTTTTAAAACTTAATTTAGCAAATTATTTTATTTTTTTATAGCTTTCCAAGAATATTTTTGATGCTAGACCAGCATTTTACCAACTAAATAAAACAGCAGCATAACTAAAGCTCCCTGTAAGTTTAACCCACATTGGAAAAATACTAAGAAACCGTTGATTCTCCAAATTTGTTTTCCTTTTGTTGTTCTATTTGAAACCTTTTTTACTCTCTGTTCAATGAAAACATGTATCAGTAGAAAAGTACAAAGTATTTTTTTCCATTCGCAATATTTTGTGGCAGCACTGGAATTGTGCTAGAGTAAAAGTTACTTGCATTACAGTATTTCTGGTGCAAGGGATTAAGAACTAGGACATTTTCATTTTCAACTGCCTTTTAGAACTATTAGAGTTCAGCTTGTTGCTCTTTGTGTTATAGTTTTACATAAAATGGCTTCGAAAAGAAAGTTGGTTGAACTTGAGATTGATAAAAAGTATGAAGTATTAAAATTAATTGAAAAGGGAGAAATCCAGAGAAAATTAGGTGACACATATGGAATTTCCAAAACTACAAACTTCAATAGGGAGTTATTTCAGGGGTCTGTCCAGGATTTTTCACAGGGTCCGTTTTTTGTGAAAAATCAAATAATTTTGTGAAAAATGAATTAATTTTGTGAAAAATCAAAAAATTTCGCAAAAAAAAAAAAAAAAAAAAAAAAAAAAAAATTTTTTGTCAAAACAAAATTTTAGAATTTAGAGATGGCACAAACGGCATCAATTAAACTTAAAGTTGAGTGTTTTCCTCTTCTACGTCGAGAAAATCATTCTGGATTTTTTTTTCTGATATTTGGCGGGGGGGGGGGGGGCATCGCTGTTTCAAGTATCAATATTTATCTACCATTCTACATTATGTTAAATTATACTAGATATATTTCTGTACAGTACTTAAAATAATTGTAACAAAAACATGAATAAATAAAATAAAATTCAGAATAGGGTTCAGCATTCAATTTTTTGACCCAAGACACTCTTAAAAAGCACAGAATTACGTTTAAAACTTATAAATTCCGTGATTTTAACAAAAATAAAAAGATATTTCAATTGTTTACCTCTTAACAAAGCGTAATAATCATCAAAATTTCATAAAATCGGATTCCCATAGCGGATGCAAAGAGATCGCAATTCTCAAAGTGAAGGCATCAAAAGTATAAAAACGGCTTGTAAAAGAAATGTTTTTGATAAAATTATTTTAAAATTGCATTTTAGAGTCCTATGATAAACATGTCATTAATATCTGTGGACACAGTTGACCCAAAAAATAAAATAAAATAAACCATCTATTCGGCATTTTAATTTTTGACTCATAACAGAAAATGGAATTTTGCTTTAAAAGCTTGAAATGAGAGTTCTAACAGAAATAAAGAGACTTTTCATTTATTTGAATCCTAATGAAGCGAAGTTAGCTTGAAAAAAGAACAAAATATGATTCTCATATCGGATGTTAAAAGATTGCATTTTTCAAAATGTAAACATCTAAAGAAAAAAAAAACGGTAATTAAAAGAGTTTATTTAAAGTTAATCATCCTTGTTAGTATCGAAAAATCAAAACCCATATAATTTTCTCCCAAAATAACAATTAAACATCCCACCGCGACACCGTAAAAACGCAAATATTGACAAGCTGGCAAAATGATGAGAATATTTTCTAATCAAGTCATTATAAAGGTTCAACGCCAGACGCTACGTGGTGATAGTTTTGAAGTTGGTAACCCTATCTGAAGCGATCATATTTTTTCCTCACCCTTACTATCCCTTTGCAGTTCTAAGTTCATTTCGCAGATATATATATTATTATTGTTTATTAAATCATGAGTGGAGAAAAGTGCTTACCAATGCCTTTTCAGAAAAGTTTACAACACCGCCGCTAATTAGCTGTGAACAATGATTTATTTTTATTTATTTATTTATTTTTTGATCAATTTACTGAAATTTTGAATTTACATGACACATTATAGGTCATTCTGAGAAAATAACTTCTAAAAATATTTGGATAGCATTTTAAATTATTGTTTCAAAGTAATGTTAAACAATGAAAGTGATTTGAGCGGAAAGAGTAAGTGTCAATTAGTCAAAAAAAGAATACATGGTGCAAGAAATGACAAAAAAAAAATCACTACCTCCCCCCCCCCCCCTTTATAAGTTGACCACCTGTCTAAGTTGACCACCAAAGTACTGCACCGCAAGTGGTCAACTTACACAGGTTTCACTGTATATTTTTTTAAAAACGAATGGGTGTCCTACCTTACTTAAGGGGTAAGTGGGTCACCCCCTTTTAATTAACTTTAAATAAAATATATCTAAAAAAGGGATAAAGGAGTCTTACATGATAAAGTATGTAAATTTTTAGTGTGCATTACTGTTTTGCAAATGCATCCATTTATGTGAGATATTTACTGCCTTTTTAATCTGTAACATGGAAAATTTTAAAACAAAACAAAAAACAAAACAATTTCATTTGTGAAACTTATTGAAAGCCTTTACAACATAGGTAATACACTTGATTAAGATAAATTTTGGCAAATTAGCAAAAACTAGAAGTTGGAAAAAAAATTGGAAACACTAAGCACACTGTAATCACCATTGACAATGTAAAAAAGTATAAAAACCATACATATATTTCAGTTTTTGGAGAGTGAACCACTTACCCCAGTAACCCACTTCCCCAAACCAACCCTACTTCTAAATTTACTTGGTAAACTTTGTTTCAGTATACGTAACTATAATTCACATTTTAAACTGTAATCAGTTATGTATTTACATTTAAGAGCAATACTTTACGTCCAATATGAACAATTTACGTCCAACACCAATCTAAAAATATTTTTTAATTAATTTTATTCTTTATAATATCATTTTCAAACTGTGAATATGCTTCAATCAAAAGTATACTTAAGAATTAAGCTGTTTTTAAAATTAAAATGTAAGCCAATTCACAGACTTTTAATAATTTTTAATTGAACCATCAATTTTGCTATTTGTGTTTATGTCCGAATCCAACTCTTTTTTTTTATAATTTACACTTTTGAGATCTACTTTGAAAAAATAACATGATATTTTGTTCAGTGGGATGCAGTCAGTATCTTGTAAATAAATTTAATCATTTCGGAGCAGTTTGTACTTGGTAAATGGTATTAAAACTGAGAAATGTTTCTGCATTTTTTGCACCTGACACCAGGGAATTGATCTAAGTTGTTTTTTTTATGCACGTTTCACTTTAACGTTGAAATTAAAGGCAAAAAAAGGAGAAACCCAGATGAAAATATATGCTGTTTAAAGGAAAGGGGTGTCAGACGTAAAAAAAAATTTACGTCTGACACCAAGATTTTAATACAAAAATATTTACTTGTTAAAAAATGAAAAAAGGTTACATCCGTGAGATTGAAAATCTTACTTTGTAACCCAAAACTCATGTATGTAGCTTTAAAATTACTGGCTCAGCATAATTAATTGCACATTTTGGTGCTGGACGTAAAACACTTCATGTACCCCATAGGAATTCTTTTAAAAATCAAAATGAATCGTATTTTTACATTTTTGAAACTTCACTAGCAATACATATTGTATTTAAAAGGTTATATATCTTAATTTATAATATTAGCATGTATTTTTTGGGAAAAATAAAATCTCTTTGAGAGTCACCAAATATGGTTTGAAAATACTCAAGATGTTGACCTTAGTTTAACCTCCTGTAACTTATTTATAACTGAAGTCATCAAATTTCAGACAGGCATTTCAAAATATACAACTCTTTACCTCTAAAATGATACCTCATTTGTTCAGAAATTTTAATTTTGAAAATTTGATCATCTGGTTGACCTTATCATGGAATCGTCCTATTGCAGAATGGAGATCCCTAAATGGTACTAAATTAAAAGCTGGTTACCTTATCTCAAGTTTTCATTTTTTCTAGCTACCTGTTAGCACTTCAAATATCTGATTTGCGCTTGTATATATATATATATATATATTTTTTTAAATGTCAACCATGAATGCGAAGAAAAGTCTGATGCAGCATTTTCTATAGGCCGCAACTGTATTTTCGTAGAAATTTAAACAACAGCTGAGCCATTTTGATTTCGTTTGCTGGAATAAAACAAGCAAGCAAGCAAAATTATAATCAAAACTGACTAGATTCAACGTCAATTACTTTATAAAGGAACTGTATGCGTAAGAAACTTTATAATTTGGCAGTATTTAGTGATTTATCGTTTGCGCAAGCATCACAGAAGTGCTGACCTTTGTTCTTTTTTTTTTTTTTTTTTTGCCGAATTAGTAAATTAAATCCTTATAAAGAATGATCCCCCAAACTTAACATTAAAAAATTATCAGGTAATAAAAATAAAAATACGCTACTTTTATTTCAGATTTCCTCTTTCAATAAAAAATTTGTGATAGGGGTTGATCGGAATTTTGTGAAGGTTCCGTTATGGCTGATCGGCTTTTTAGAATACGGAACTCATTTATGACATCAAAATTTACAATACCTAGTGCTATCCTAGTAACGATGAAGATTTAATTCACTTGCCGATAGTACATATATAATTTCAAAGCAAACTTACTTTCACCCTACACACAGCCTTTCCACCTCACTTAAAAAAATTCCCGGAACAAACAACTGAAAACAGAACAAAGACAAAGAATACGGACGCGATCCGTCAGGATTGCGGGTTGCCAAATCCTTCCTAAATGTGTTTCCGTACGCTTTGCAGTAAGAAGATGAAAGACATGCGAACTAAGTTCCTTCTCTTCAGTACACATCGATAACATACTGCTTCCCTCTACTTCACTGACTGCTTTCATTGGCCTCCATGACAAAGCACGGAGACTGGTTTGAGAGATATTAGAGTGGTATTTATAATAAAGATTAGAATGGAAAAAATTTCAGTTGACTCGGAATCAATACATTTTTTTGTATTCAGCCATTCTAATTTTTCCCCTTGCTGGAATAGTACGCTCTTTTAACAAAAGTGAGATAAAAAAAATAGCAAGATTCATTTTGGATAGTAAGGAGCTGGGAAAATAAGGTTTCAACTAAAAAGCAAATTAAACTCGGATTTTTACAAATTTGTTCGCTGGGAAAGCAAATAAAATGCGAAATATTACTGAACTATTCTTTTCTGCTTAAAAAATTACAATCTTATGCGTGATTTCTGAAGCAAATAATTTCGTTATTACCATTTAAATTTATTACTTTTCATTGAAATATATGAACCGTTACTTGCGGGGCAAAGGGTTGACTATTTCGTGGAAAGGCCTTTCAACAGGAACAGTTTTAGGGGCAAACGAAACAAGCATTTGAATTTTGACATCTTGATTTTGCATTACGCTTTTCGTAATCATAAATTGCGATAGGATCCTATTAGCTGGGTTTCAGGTTTCCGCAAATTGCTCTTGTCCGCCGAAACCGACTTTTTTTATACCGCTCCACCCCTGGACTTTACACAATCCTCTTGAAATAAAAATAGCGTCTAGCACTAGCAGGGCCGGATTTACGTATAAGCTTCTCAGTAAGCAAAATATCTTGCCTCCGTATTGCATAAAGGCTGACGTGCAAGAAAAATCATCTTGCATTAATGCTGCCTCCGTATTGTTATGTTACTCCATTTATGCTGTCAGCTGGCTGCCACAATATTGACTGACAAGGTGTATGCAGCATAATATAGGCTGCTTTTGTAATTCTGTATATGTATTGATATGACAGAATAGTATCAAGATGTTGTCATGACATCATGAAATCAAGATCTAGGTAAGATGATCTTACTTTTGTAATCTTGCAAATGTATTGATATGACATGATAATATCAAGATGTTGTCATGACAGCATGAAATCAAGGTCAAGGAAAGATGATCTTGCTTTTGTAATCCTGTATACGTATTGATATGACAGGATATCAAGACAGCATGAATCCATTCTCTAGGCAAGATGACCTTGCTTTTGTAATATTGCATACAAATACAAATACAAAAGTGACGACCAGCAACAGGCTCTGGGCCCAGCTAGACTGGTCCTAGTCAATTTACAATCCCCAGTGAAGATCAATGGCTCTCTTAAAACTATCTACTCCCTTGCTCATTACCACCTCTTCCGGGTTCCAAGGTTCCACTACCCTGCTAAAATAGTAATTTTTCCTAACATCCATGTTAGCCTGAGATTTAAATAGCTTAAAACAATGACCCCTTGTCCTGTTTTCAGTGCTAAACTTCAACCCCGTAACATCTTTCATTTTAATAAATTTAAACAACTGAATCATGTCCCCTCGGTCTCTTCTTTGCTCAAGACTGTACATTTTTAGCCTTCTAAGCCTGGAATCGTAGTCTCAATGAGAAAGTCCATTTATTAGCCTTGTAGCTCGCCTTTGAACCCTTTCCAATACATTAATGTACGTATTGATATGACTGAAAAATGTCAGGATACATTGACATGACAGTATGAAATCAGTACGTTTGCAAGGTGTTTTATTTATTTATTATTTTCACTTCAAACTCGAGAATTAAATTTCATTCTCTAATTATTTCTGTTAGTCTTCAAGACTGATTAGTTTCCTAGCCTAAGAATATTTTCTTAAAGCTGGCATCTGATCGGAAATTCATATAAAAATATTAATACTACTCGCAATTTAACTTAAAAAATGAAAATTTCTTCGTTTTGCATAATACTTGACTTATATTTTAAATTCGTGCTTCTAATTGTATTACAGAGACATAAAGTGCCTAGTTAGGAATAACTGCGGAAGTTTTTATATCACATTAAAGAGTAAAGATAGCAATAAATAAATAAATAAATACAATAAAGTACATTTCCGAACGGATGTCAGCATTGAAAATATCCTATGGGCAAAATATATGAATTTATCTTCAAGAATAACATAAAAAATCATTGAATAAAATTAATCTTACTCGTGAGATTGAAGTGATAATACGAAATTCTGGGCTGCATGTCCTTTGTTTCATAGTTTAGGGACGAAAAACCTTTTTTTCGGCCATTTCTTTCATTGATCGCACAACGTCTGCGATATGGCTTGTCCAGTACTAAATTAATAAACAAACGAAGTTATCAGTCATTCATAAGTTATTCCTAAAACAATACTTTTCCGCACTAATAACTAAACAACCAACTTAGCGAAGCCTAAAGAATGCAACGCCACGTGCAGCGTGGAGCTCCTGGACTGCCAAATGCAAGGGACGCTGGGTATAAAGAACTGTGCGCATGCGCAAGCACAGGCCGAGGACTGCTGATGGCCTTTGAAAAAAGTGAGAAAGGTGACAAATTTGAAAACAAAGGTGACTAAAAGGTGACAAAAAAGTAACTAAAAGGTGACCAAAAGCAATTTGTTAAGAACTCAAAAAACAAAAGATTATCCCTTTTTACTGACTTTTACCAAAATAGCCTTATACTTTCTGTAAAGATTTCTTTACAATTTTGGAAATGAATATTATAGGGCTAGAAGTAGCGAAATAAAAATTTTAAGACATTTTCAAAAAACTTTCAGTGTAAACTCTATGTAACCTTTCTTTAACTGTAAGTATGCTGTTTCAAAATCTTTCTGTCTTATTTTCACCAAAAAGGTGATTTGAAATGGAAAATCGTCTTTCAATGTCAGCATTACCATGTGATAATGCAAGTGAATCTTTTATCACCTTAGAAACATTAGGAAACTTCAGATCGTTGGAAGTTGAGTCTTTTTTTGAAATGTGCTGCTGCCAGTAGTTATTAGTTATCAATGGTTTTGTTTTCGGATGCTTCATCATCTTTTTCCAGCTGCAAAGGTTTCCATTCATCTTGCAACCTATCGAGTGGAACATTAAAGGGCATAATTTTGGCAACCTAACCTTTATCAAATCCTTACAGCTTCTAGATTTACTTCTCTCTTTTGGATCCAAAAATTTAAAACTTTTCAGTAACCTGTATGATATGCAACTTTTTTCTATTACATATTTGCATGCAGTCACACAATGCTTTTAAGCAGCTTTTAAAAACGTAACCTTTTTATTTTCTTTTAGTTTTGACAGTTAATCTGTCACCTCCCCACTAACAACGAGATCTTCAAGAGGTACTCTGTTACCAACTGCAAACAGTTCATCCGTGTCTACGTTTGAAAAATCAACTTTCTTTATAACAGAGGCTTTTATAACTCGAGCCATAAAAGTCTGAACAATAGTCTCTATTTCTTGGTACAATTTATGTATCACAGGCACTTGGCATTGAAAGCGTTTCGTGAACTGCATTACAAATCAGCAGATGAAATGATAAAATGCAGTTCAGCTTTTATAGAAGGTCTTTTTAAAACATTTGCAACAGCTTTATATGATCTGCATTGCATAGCTGAATTATTTTTTAAAGGCACATGTTTAAAAAAATAATACTGAAGAGCATCCCACTGTTCCAGTAGTCTGTTTGCTGCAGGTCCAAGGGTAAGCCAACAGGTACTTGTGTGTTTCAGGAACTTGTGATGAGGTGGATTTAGTTGAGCTTGCACTTCTTCGAAGTCCTCCCAACGGGAAGGCCAACCATCAAAATAGATATAAGTACTAAGAAGAAGTTCAGATGCTTCTTCACCTAAATACTGCAATGCTTAGACATTTGCATTATGCATTGTATGAACACTGCAAGTACCAATATTTATTAGATTTTTTTCTCGTGCCTCAAGGATAATAGTGCCAAACAACCTAAAAACTTTTTTATTAACGAAAACGCACCAAACTGTCTCCGAGACGCACCAAAAAAGGAAATGTTAAGAAATTTTTACACAGGCCAAGTTCACTTCGCATTTGCGCAGCAAAAATAGAACCCGAACCATTTCTGTGCAAACACAAAGTGAAACTATAAACACAAACCAAAACTTTTCTTTATTCCGCGCTCATCAAATTGAACGGCTCGTGGGTGCTTAGTCGCGGCTTTAGAGGTCAGTAGAAGTAAAACAAGCAAGTAACGCGCTCGGCTCTAGAGATGAGCGTGAGATTTAGAGACTCCAGATGACGTCACTTGATAAACACAGAAGACAACTTGCATTCGATGACCGCTCACTCAACAAAGTGTGCAGAAACAAATTGCGCAGCTGAACTTTAGTCGAACAATGCTCTATGGCCAGAAACACGATAGGAAACAAAATGGCGTTTAAACGAGACTTGCGGAAAACGCGTCTGACGGCCGAAGGGGGGATAGAAAGACTGGTTCTGCTCATAGGGTGCAATTGCAAGCGATAAAAAATTCCCTGATTTCCCGGTAGCATAGCTATTTTTCTTAAACAGCAACAAGGTAGGAGGGGGGCATGTTTAATGCTTACTTTTTTAATTAATTTCACTGTTAAAGCTATCATTCAGATACTTTTCAAGGATTTAATTATTTAAAAAAAAAAATTCTTAAGACACATTTCAAGAAAGGTGAGAAAGGTGACAAAAGTTGCAAAAGGTGACTAAAAGTAACCAAATTTTTAAAAGGTGACTAAAGGTGAGAAAGGTGACTGACTCCTCGGCCTGCAAGCATCAACGAAGATCCGCCTGTCCTATTGTGTACTAATTACCTTGACGGCGACATCATGAAATCAATACCATCTTGACGGCGGCAGCATGAAATCAGTACCATCTTGACGGGGATCAACATGCATGTAATGCTGATATTGTAAGGTAATATCAATATTTGTATTTTAAGATGAATGCAATGTTGCATACGTGTTGCTATTGCAATATTGCTTTTTAATCTCTATGCAATCTTTATGCAGTATGAAACACATCAATATTGACGCCGTCAGTATAATATCAAGATCTGTCAAGGTTGATGCAAGAAATTTTGCTAGTAGTGTAGACAAGCTAGAGCTTAGGGACCCCGCTTTATTGGGTGCCCCCAACTCCCGAAAAATTTCATGATTCGTTCCTAAAAAAAGAGAAGTACTTAAAAAAAATTAAATTTCAGTTTCAAGTGCTTAGAAAACTTAAAAAAAGGTTGGTTAATATTATAATAAATCTACTCCTTTTCGTTTTCCTGCACTACTTGTAATTGAAAAAAAGTAGTTTCAATCAGAAATCTATAGTTAATTTCTTCTTTCAAACTGAAAATAGTTGTTCAAAATAGGAAAATCATAACAATACTGTTTAACTATACAATAGGGTGGGCCACAAAAAACTTATTTTTTTATTTTGAATTTGTAATAGCGCGGAAAAGTTGCGAATTATAAAGACATAAAAATAAAAAAAGAATTTTGGAAATTGATTGACATCTTCCGGACGCGCATGGGCCCTAAAGTTCGGTAAAATATGAAGAAAACAGCATTTTTGAAACTTCTTTTTGATTTTTTTAATTAGATGTTTTCTTAATGCAATAGTTTGTAACGTGTTTAAACAGAGCCTCAAAACATTGCGTTTCAATTTGGTTTCGTTCAGCTAATATCTTCCGGTCGCGCGTAAGCCGCAAAATTTCCAAAAATAATGAAAAAGTTACATTTTTATGGGGTTTAGGTATTTGAGGAAAAATCAGTATTTAAATGAGATAGGCGAAGTATTTTTTGAGTCGAACTGAAAATGAGATATAAAAAAAAAGAAAAAAACTGAGGTGCAGTCAATGTTTTCCAGTAGCACAAAGCCTTTAGAAACTCTCGTGCGCAGACGTAGGAGAGCAATCCAGAAAACGTCACTCACTTGGCTGGGGCGCTCCCATCCACTCCATCCCCGCCTTCCTAGGAAACACGTCATCTCTCTTCCTATATTGTTTTTTCAGTCTACATCTATCAGTAATTATCTCAGTGCACTATTATTTAGTTCGATCTAGCTGTTTTCGTTCTGCACCTCTAATAGTTTTCTGTCATGTGCAATGAGCAGTTTGTTTCCTCCATTTCAATGAGTTGCCATTGTGCCACATGTTTGAGTTCTTGGATGGCAAGACAATGGAGTGTAATACCTGTAATAAAGGGCCAATTGGGTAAAAGTTAGTTGGCTCTCTGGAACATTACTTCAACTAATTCTCTGTGCACACGCAGACTATTGAACGCTGTGTACGACTCGTCACGGCAGCCTCAGGAAAAAGTTTGTGGAGCTGAATCTCGAGACGGATTTAGAAGAATCACTTTGCTGTCCAGACTATAGAACCCCCTATAACTTCACTATAGGGCCATAGTCAGTTCAGAACATCCATGCCTAACTTTACCAGCAAATAAGTCTTCAAAATTATGGATTGAGACACTGTTGATGTGTGATTTGATGTTCGTCGCAGCCACTGATTTATGCCAACAATGGGGAAGAAGATAAATCACAGTACATCCAGTTGACCACTTCTGAGTATTCTTGCGCATTGAAGTTGATTTTTAGTGGCGTGAATGTTCTGTATTCCTTCTTGGATCTATCTGTCTTGCCTTCAGAATTCTTGGAACCCCAAGCATTTTTGTATTGGTTGTCATCTTAAGTCATGGCTAACAGTAGGTTTTCTGAATGGGAGAAAAAAACATTCCGTTAGATCGCAGGGTTGAGAACATAAAGCAAAGATTTTGGCAAATGCCTGATATATTGTACTTCTTGGTAAACAAGCTTCGGGCCGTCTTAAGATGATTAGATAGTAAGCCACATTGGCATGTATGATTTCAATATAAACAAAACTAATTTTTGAAGTTCAGGTGCGAGGCTCTCTTCACTCATGTAAACAGCCTTAGAGTTCTATTTGCCATTGTCAACTACTTCAGATATGATAAACACCCAGGATTTCGTACAGCCAAATCTTCTTTACAGGTTCCTGATTTAATTGCCTTTGAAATATTAAACAAATGTTGCTGATCTTTGTTGAGCACGTTTTGGTCACTCTCTGGGACCATGCAATCAATACTCTGAAAGTTAACTACCGGAAGACTTTGGCAGTCAACTAACTTTTCACCAATTGACCCTTTAGAGGCCGTTGTTTTGTCATCCAAGAGCTGAAACATGTGGTGGAATGGTAACTCATTCATTGCGGAAGAGAGAAGCCGCTTTTTGCTCAGGCATATATTATGACAGAAAAACTATTAGAGTTGCAGAACGAAAACAGCTAGATCGAACTAAATAATAGTGCACTGAGATCACTACTGACAGATGTAGACTGAAAAAGCAATATAGGAAGAGAGATGACGTGTTCCTAGGACGGCGGGAATGGAGTGGATGGGTGCGCCCCAGCCAGGTGAGTGACGTTTTCTGGATTGCTCTCCTACGTCTGCGCACGAGAGTTTCTAAAGGCTTTGTGCTACTGGAAAACATTGACTGAACCTCAGTTTTGTTATTTTTTTTTCTATCTCATTTTCAGCTCGATTCAAAAAATACTTCGCCTATTGCATTTAAATACTGATTTTTCCTCAAATACCAAAACCCCATAAAAATGTAATTTTTTTCATTATTTTTGGAAATTTTAAGACTTATGCGCGACCGAGAAGATATTAGCTGAACGAAAACAAATTTAAACGCAATGTTTTGAGACTCTGTTTAAAGAAGTTACAAACTATTGCATTAAGAAAACATCTAATTAAAAAAAATTAAAAAGAAGTCGCAAAAATGCTGTTTTCTTCATATTTTGTCAAACTTTAGGGCCCATACGTGACCGGAAGATGTCAATCGATTTCCATAATTATTTTTTCCTTTTTGTCTTTATAATTCGCAACTTTCCGCGCTATTACAACTTCAAAATTTAAAAAAATGAGTTTTTTCGGCCCACCCTACTATGCCCCCCCCCCCCCCTAAATGCTAAAATGTCCAAGACTGGAAATGCAAATAAAGTGCCTAAAGTAATTTATTTGTTCTAGAGTCGTTAAAAATAATCCGATAAGTCTTTGAAACTTTTAAGCAGAGTGTGCATCAATTTTATTTCTTACTAGCTGCATTGCCCGGCTTTGCACGGTCTACCTGGAAAATAAAAGGTATGTCAAGTGACGAATGTTCAACAATCGGGCTTCAATTAGATTTAAAAAAAAAACTCAAATTTCCCGTCAAAATAATCATTCTCAAAGAAAGAAAGCGGC
Organism: Uloborus diversus; assembly: GCF_026930045.1. Taxonomy (NCBI): domain Eukaryota; kingdom Metazoa; phylum Arthropoda; class Arachnida; order Araneae; family Uloboridae; genus Uloborus; species Uloborus diversus. The sequence goes on from NC_072740.1 coordinate 11,546,308, forward strand.
AAATCAAAAATTCCCCAATAACTTAAAAGCAACCCTCCGTAAATACAACTAAAATCCTAAAAAAAAAGAAAAGAAAAGAAAAAAGAAAGAAAATAAAATCGCCAAATAATAATCAAAAGGGGAAAATTTTTAACCTAAAAAAAAAATATTTAGTCACAGGCGAAAAAAAAAATGTAGCAACCTTCTGAAAGTTAATTTAGAATGAGATCGCGCAAACAATAGTTAAATTCCGATATGAAAATGGAGTTCCATTAGGCTTAAAAGTGCTTTGTAATTTTTTCCCGGTGATTTTACAGTCTTTCTTTTTGGAATTCATGGAAACTGAGTAAACTCTATGGATATTGTTCGCGGGCTTTCGAATGGGACCTTAATTAAAGAAATCGGATAATTATTTCGGGTAGAAAGAGCCATTAAATTCCATTTTCGGCCTTTAAAATTAAAATTCGAACGGTTCGGTTCTTTTTTGTCGTTCAACCCCCCCCCCCCCCCTACGTTCTTTCTCAGGGGCCCAAGTACCTCCCTGCCAAATTTGGTCCAGATCCGACGTAAGCTGTGGATTTGTATAATGAACACACACACACACACACACACACACATATATATATATATATATATATATATATAGATAGATAGATAGATAGATAGATAGATAGAAATTTATGTAAAAACTCTCTTAACGGACAACCCCAATTTCTTCAAGTCCCACATAGGTTTTTCCATATTATTCACTCTGAATAGCGTACACTTCGAATAACGGACATTCATTTCAACGGAAAAAAATCGATTGCTACATTAAAACTTTCTCTAAGTTAGCCATACACAGTATGATAAATTTAGAAGAAGAAAAATTACCTTCTCATTACCTGCGAATTGCTTTATGGTTCAGGAAATACAAACATAAAACAAAAAGGGAATCAGCAATATTAATAACATATATTTTACTTTTAATTTGAAGCAGCAACAAAATTTAGAGCAACTTCACTAACCTATTCGAGCAACATTTAAACAAATGTCTAACCAATAAATCTCTTTTGGAACGATTTGTCTGGAAAAAATAAATAAATAAATAAATGAATAAATAAATAAATAAATAAATAGAATTATTCCACTGATACATTTTTTATTTATTGTTTGCAACATTTAACTTTTTTTTTATCAATCAATCTTATTTTCCAACTAATGTATTGAAATAAATCCTTCTATTCTACGGGATACATTACCAGTGCTTGAGAAATAATGCTAGGAGAGTGATTTTTTTAGGACAGGAGTATGACATTTTCCATACAATTTGCCTGTTACGTAGGCCCAGGATTAAGGTAAATAATGTTATTTTTCTATTCTAACCTCTTAGTTCAACCACACACTATGAGTAGAGTTACAACTTTTCGTTTATTTAAAATACACTCCTGTTTATGAAAATTGCAACACCACGAAGGACTCTCGCGAGTGAGCTGAAAATTGCAGGAAATGCTAAGTAGGGCACGATATGTAAACGAGTAGAATTACAGACCGGTAGCGCATGCGTATGCTGAGCAGCGCCCTCTGAACGGCGGATCGAACCGAATACAAATAGACGGCTGTAGCGAGGCGTGTATAATTATCGGTGGTTATATGCTAGAGTATATGTTAACAGAATCTTTACTATACCTCTTCGACGAAAGAAAGCGAAATTTGAGCAAATTTCGGAGATTGAACGGGGCAGAATCGTCGACCTTCGTGAAGCTGGATTGTCGTATCGTGCAGTAGCCACTCGTGTGCAGCGTAGCAGCAGTACAATCATGTGTGTTTGAAAGCAGTGGACGGACGAGGGTCGGACAGCTCGGAAATCCGGTAGTGGATCCCGAAATGTGACGTCAGCTCGTGATGACAGACACCTGGTGCGTATGCCGCTGACGGACCGCACAGCTTCTTCTAGACAATTGGCAGCACAGTGATCAACAGCTACAGGTGTTTTGTTGTGTGCTTCATCAATTCGGAGACGTCTGCTGCAGCGTGGGCTGCGTGCAAGGATTCCTTTATATAGGATTCCTTTCACGCACAACCTTCGCCGCATGCGAGTACAATGGGCCAATGTGCATAGGAGCTGGCGTGCTGATTGGCCACAGGTCGTCTTTTCTGACGAATCCCGCTTCAATTTGTGTCACCATGATGGTCGAATTCGTGTCAGGCGCTATGGCGGTGAATGGCACATTCCGGAGTGCATTATCGAACGCCACAGTGGACGAACACTCGGAGGTATAGTCTGGGGTGCCATAGAATATCATGGACGATCACAATTGCTACAAATTTGAACAGTACCCGATACATAAACGAAGTTTTACAGCCCCAAGTATTTCTTTCCTGCAAAGATTACCAGGGACTGTATTCCAGCAGGATAATGCCCGTCTGCATGTCGCCAGGACTGTCAAATCCTACCTTGATTCGCAGCAGGTACAGCTTCTTCCATGGCCTGCATATTCCCCGGATATGTCACCGATTGAACATGTGTGGGATTTCGTTGGGCGGCTTTCCGCCCGTGATCCTCGTCCTGTTGCTTCGACAGACGAACTTTAGTTGCGCATATAAACTACACTGGTGTGCAAAAATTAAGGTATCCGACTACGTTGAAAAGGCGATTTTCGACCAAAATTCACTTTTTCTCAAAATAGTTTTATTCAACAGCCCTATTCTTTAAGATTATGAAACATTTTGGTTTTATAATCTACGCGAATTAGAACTCACGTTATAAACATTTGAATACTAAGCATCTGTAGTATAACGCGTGTTAAGTCGAATCTTTACTTATGTTTTTTGAAGAATGCAATTATTTCTCGATACTGGCTACGGAAAACATGATTTTGCAAATTCTATTCAGTATTCAAGCATGAAATTTGGCATGCCTGTCTTGTAAGTACTTGTGAGTGGAATAGACCACAGATTATGTAAATGATGAAATATTTTTTGATTTATAGCTTTTTTACCGAAAAAAGGTGACAAATTTTTGAGAAATTTCTGGATAAAGTCACGTAATTTGTCATAAACCTTAAAATTCTTCAAATATTTCTTAACCTGCGGTCTGTTTCATGTGTAATATTTATACATGTGAAAAAATCTAAGCAAATTGTTTATAGCTAGTTAATTTTTATTAATACAGTGTTTCTCCTAACAGTTAATTTTCAGTCAATTTTGCCAAAAAATCACCCATTTAAAAAAAAATTATTGATGATATGGTTTATTTTTAAGCAAAATACATGTTTTAAGATCATTCTGCTTCTAAAAAAACATTAATATTATTTCATAATAGTGTTTTTTAAAAAAAAACTGCTCCGAACCTAGTCGGATACCTTAAGGACAAAGTCGAAAAATTAACATATCAGCTGAACGAAGAGGCAGAGCGGACAGAAAGACCAATCAGGAGATTAAGTAAGGTGATGTACGGTAGCACATGCGCAGATATGCAGGCACACGTAATGGGGGAGTGTCTGAGTAGTATAAAGCATGTTGTCGGTGTAAGATCAGTATTTCCGGCAAAGAGATTGCACGCCGTATAGCAGTTAAAATCACTCCGAGTTGCTGCCTCAGCGAGAAATGGCGAATAATCAATCTGTTAGACGACATCTGGATGCTTTTACCCGAGGTAAAATCATTGGGAAGTTGGAGGAAGGCCGCAGTGTGACAAGGGTGGCTGCAGAGTCCGGAATTGCTCACAGCATCGTTTCACGACTTTGGAGACAATTTCAAACTACAGGAACATCTATCCGGGGGTTCAGTAGTGGTCGTTCACGAGGAACCACACCCGCAGATGACCGGTATATTGTCTTAAAAGGCCAGAAGAAACAGGCGGCAGACAGCGGGAGAAATCGCTAGACGCTCATCTGGAGAGAACGGGGAAGCCGCAATCATCCCTCTAACATCATTGAAAGTGACAGGTATGGAGGTCGTGGTGTTCTCGTTTGGGAAGGCATCATGCTTGGTAGTCGTACAGACCTTCGCATCTTCGACGCAGGTTCAGTCAACGGGACCCGTTATTGTAACAGATTCTTCTTCCATATGTGCGTCTTTTTAGAGGCGCTATGGGTCCGCAGTTCCTTTTCATGGACGACAATGCACCATGTCATCGCACAGTAGCTGTCGAACAGCTCTTAGAGAGTGAGGATATTGAACATATGGATTGGCCAGATCGATTTCCGGATCTCAATCCCATCGAGCATGTATGGGATTTTCTAGGCAGACGCTTGGCAGCTCGTACCTTACCACCAGTAACGATTCGGGAGCTTCGATTGGCTCTGCAAGACGAATGGGCAGCAATGCCTCAACAACTCATTGACACCCTCATTCTCAACATGGGCAGACGCTGTGCAACCTGCCTAGCAGTCGGGGGAGATCATATCCCCTACTAAAGACCGGATGTTTCTTGCTGGACACCCATCACAGGGATGTTTCGGCCTTCAGTCGCATTGCGCTCCATGCTACTTTTCCAATAAAGCTTCTTTTTATCACTCTGATTTCTCTTTTAGTAAGTGTTACTTACATTACACATGTCCTTACGTATTGAGGATCTTACGGTATTAAATGAGTTGATTTGGAAAGCTTTTGTACAAAGTTATATTGAAAAAACCGTCTCGTCCTTAATTTTTGCACACCAGTGTATATGGAACACTCTTCCGCAGGCAGATATTCAAATTTCGTTCCACTCCATGCCGAGTCGTGTAGCAGCTCTTATTGCGGCGCGTGGTGGCCACACAAAATACTAATTTTTTTTATCAATTTTTATTGTTTGTTTGGTTTGAAAAGGTAATCATTTATTTGTACAATTACCACTCAACTGTGTATTAAATTTCATTCAACTATGATGCTTCCTTCATGGTGTTGTAATTTTCACAAACAGGAGTGTAGAAATATTTTCCAGGAGAATGACAGTGAAAATGTTTCATACTCTATTCTTGAACTTCAAAATGTTAATCAAAACAACAGACAAGGCATATTAACAAAATACTCAAGGAATGCAACAAAATTGTGATAATAAACAGTTTTATAGTACAGAAGATTAAAAATTCCTTTTTTTATCTATAATAATTGAGCTCATTCCTAGGACAAGAGAATATGAAAACCAGGGGACAAAGTTTAAAACGATGTACCTTGATAATTTAAATAATTTAATTTGTTTAAAGAATGTTATTTTACACCTTTAAGTATGCTTAAGTTTGCACTACAAATTGATTTTGTAGAATGTTAATATAAAATGTTTAAATAATTTAAGTCTATTTGAAAAACGGATTGGAACACGCCAAAAGTGCGACTTTCTGGTTATTTTTAAAATTTTGTAGGAAAAACTAAAAAAGTTATTTTTTTAATAAAAGTAGGATAATATCAGATAAATTGTTTCTAACGATTAAAAAATGAAAACACTTTCTGAGTTAAGCAATTTTTGTGTTAGGCTACTAGGACATAATATTGTTAGGATTTTGGAGAATCACCCATAGGTGCGTGTGTGTGTGAGGCGTTTATGAGTGGACATGGAGGGCCACTGACCAAGACGTGTGGAGTACGGTGGACAGCGCTCCTGGCGGAGGCCCAGGGACGAAGACCAAAGGAGTGGACCCGCATCTGCAGGGGCCGGTGGACAGTGGAACTCGCAGAACTCCGGTTCCAAACAGCATAGGAACATGAGCTGCTGCAAAGTATGATCAAGTGAAAGTAATAAGCGATTCGTCGACTGCATAAAAAATATTTAAAATAAAATAATAATAATTTGAATTTTTGGCATCTTGAACTCAAATTATGTTTTTCGCAATCACGAGCGTGTGTGTGTATGAATGCGCGTGTGTGTTTGTGTACACTGTTAAAAATTCAGGAAGATTTTCTGGTAATTGTTACTGTAAAATGACGGACTAACGCATAGCTGATTTTTACGGTAATTTATACCGGAGAAATAAGTGATCCCAGCGCCAATTGGTTGCTGCGGCCTACCGAGGATACCGTAAAATTTTACAGTAACATTTGATTTTTACGGTAATAGTTACTGGCAACATGGATGCCAGTAACAATTACCGTAAATTTTCCGGAAAATTTTTAACAGTGTAGGCGCATGTATGTGGGTGCGTTATATGTGTGTATGTATGCATGTGTGTGCGTGTTGTGTATGCAGTGCTGTGTGTGTACGCGCGCGTGTGTGTAGGCGTTCGTGGGTGTGTATGAAGGCATATGTGTTTCTGTCTGTGTGCAGGCATGAGTGTGTGTATGTGTATGTGTGTGTGTAGGAGTGTGTGTTTGTGTCTGTGCGCAGGCATGAGTGTGTAGGCATGTGTGTGTGTGCGTGTGTGTGTAGGATATGCACGCAACCTGGAGACGGTTTTCGCAAGAGGAGCAGCATCGTGCGGCCGGTCGACGCGACGGTGGTGCTGGCAGAGGGTGCTGGTGGGAAAATAAAATCAGCGTAATATCAAAAACAGTCAAGTGAGAACAATAAGCAATCGTGATTGCTCAAAAAAAAAAAAAAAAAAATCAAAAATCATTGAAATGAAAGAATAAACATCGATTTTTCTTTCTCACCTTCAGATTGTCGTAAGAGACTATTTAAGATCTGTTTTGAGACACTCGGCCTTCCGACTCCCTAGGCCCCTGTCATCTAGTTTGGGTCTGTGTAGTCTAGTAGAAATAGCGTTTGGGGTCAAACAAATTGCAACAGAAATGATTCTTGCGGGAAATGGTAAGTAACATACTCCTAATGAACATACTAAAAATATACATCCGTACTGTAGGGACAAATATGTTTTTGGCCGTTATTTTGAAAAATCACAGAAAATTTTTTAAATTGAAAAAAAAAAAATCATTTGTGGGATCAAATGATAGAAAATTGCCAGCTAAAAAGGAACAAAATATGAGATAGTAAAAGAGAAGTGAACATACTAAAACTATTCTTCCGTTCTATCGCAAAAAATGGTATTTTTTAGCCGCCATCTTGAAAAGTCATGAAAGAAATTTAAAAAAAAATCATGTATGGTATCAAATGAAAGGAAATTTCAATCTGTAAAAAAATATAGCATGAGATTTTTAAAGTGAAGTTAACATGGTAAAAATATACACCCGTGCTACCGCTAAAAAGTGTTTTTTTTTTCGGCAGCCATTTTGAAAAATCATGAAACATTTCCAAAAAAAAAAAAAAGTCATGGGTACCGTCAAATAAAAGTATATTTCACACTGAAAAAGGATATTAATCAGATTTTTGAAGCGAAGTGTTTTTTAAGAGGAAATAGTAGAAAATGGTAAAACAATTATGCTTACATGAACTTGTGTTAGTACCGCAAGTGCTAATGCAATTCTTCAAAGGCCATAATCTATTTGCTATTTTATGGAACATTTTTAACGGAATGATGGACAGCAAAGGCAAAGTTACTGCAGAAAATTCTGATGTCATTAGAAGAAATATCCAAGATAAACTCACCGGCAAAGGCTTTATTTCAGTTATATAAGTAGTAACGCGAGTACTGAAAAAGGATTATCATTGCTGGTGAGACTCACAACGTAAATTCCCTCTTTTAACACGGAGGATGCTAGCATGCATGTTCTTAGACAATAACGCTCAAGATGCTTGTGAATTTTTCAACTACGCATTATTTACTCTGCCAGCTACACTCTTTGACCATAGTACTTAGCAAATGAGAAAAACAGATAAATCTTCATTGGCAAAATTGTAAGATACCTTGAATGAAAAAAAGATCTGCATGAGAGTACTTCCTACTTTCTTGAAGGTGGCGCATTGGTTCATCAGTTACCGTAATCCACGTCTGAAATATTTGGAGATATGAAAGTCAACACGAAGCACATGAAAGCAAAAGATTTGGAAAAGAGACCATAGTATTCAATGGGTGTAAGAAACCAAATGTATAAGCATTTCATGAAAATTCACCTATAATTATTCTGAAAAACAATTTTCTTTCTAATTCTGTAAACAAACAACGTTTTGTCAACATACTGGCGAGTTGTTTTCACAGGAGAGGTAATACTGTGATTCAAATGGAAGGTGACGCAGATACGGTGATAGTGAAAGAAGCTGTAAAAATTGCCCAGGAAAAACATGTGATGGTAGTTGCGGATGATTCAGACATTTTAATTCTTTTACTATATCATTCTTCTAGGAATATTTTAATACATCACCTCCGAGGGTCCCCTGTTTCTCTTTCTGTAGGGACTCACCAGATGAATATTTTAATACAGTTTGCCATACAATCTGATAAAGTTCGTGACATTCAAGTCATTCAGAATTCTATTGGTGGGAAAGCCTTGTTATGTTTTCTGAAAATGCCATAAGGAACATACAGTAACAATATTTCAACTATTATATTCATTAAAACTTAATCCAAATTAACAACCTATAATTACTAGTATCACGAGTATAATTTGTTCTTAAGATTTAAGACTGTTGATCATACCATTTCGGATCATCGAAAGATGTTACTTTGGAATATTTGGTTCAAATCGGTTGTAAGATTATTGTATCACTATATGTAGAATGTAGGTAACATCGACACAGGCCACTTAAGCGCGCTTCGCTATACCTTAGGAAAAAGACTTCAGCTAAAAAGGAATTTGACATAGCTCGTTTGCCCCCAACGCAAAATGCATCGAAATATCATCTATATCGAGTACATTTGCAGGGCTTTATTAGGAAAAACCTTGAATTACAAACTCGTGATCCCACACTTTCGGGATGGCAGTCATTAAATGGAGAATTTCAGCCAATATCCAGACTTAAGCCCAGCGCTAGATCAGAGTCCGCTTTCGCAATTCTCTCCTCGTTTTTCCCTGCGCCTTTCTTCAAGTTCAATTTTTAAAAAACAGAAAAATTTTCCTGCACTCTGTTCTAAAAATTTTTAGGTACACTTGTGATTTTTGGGGGGAGGGGAACATTGCCCCAGTTCCCCACCGTGGATCCACTTCCGCTATTGTCACATCGCTTTTCCTGGAGCCTTTTGTCAAGTTCTAAAAAACGGAACATTTTTCCTGTTCTCTGTTTTCTAAACAGCTTTAGGATCACTTTTTTATAATTATTTTTTTTAAATTTATTCATTTTTTTAATGCAAGAAAGAGGGGAACATTCCCCAGTTCTCCTCTTTAGATCCGCTTTTGCAATTATCTCCTCGCCTTTTCTTGCGCCTTTCTTCAAGCTAAAGTTCTATATAACAGGAGAATTTTGCTGTACTGTGTTGTGAAAAATTTTAAGTACACATGAGAGTTTAGAGGAAATGGAACATTCCTCACTTCTCTTCCAGGGAATTTTCTTATACTCCGTTGTGAAAATTTTTAAGTATATATGGGGTTTTCGGGGGAGGGAAGGAGAATTTTCCCCCCAGTTCCCCTCCATGGATCCGCTTCTGTTGCTGCCTCATTGCTTTTCCTGGTGCCTTAGTTCACGTTCTAAAAACATAAACATTTTCCTGTACTCTGTTTTTTGAACAACTTTAGGCACACTTTTTTCCCCCGAGGCGTGTGTGTGTGGGGGGGGGGACATTCCAGCAGTTCCTCTTCTTAGATCTGCTTTTGAAATTCTCTCCTCACTTTTTCTGGCGCCTTTCTTAAATTCAAGTTTTAAAAAACGGAATTATTTTCCCATACTCTCGTTTGAAAATTTTTAGGTGCACTTGGGGTTTTTGAAGGGGGAACGCTCCCACAGTTCCTCTCCCGTGGATCCGCGCCTGGCCAAAATAGCAGAAAATATAAACCATGAAATGAAATCGAAAAAAAAAGTGTTGAGAAAAACACAAAATGTGTTTTTTGTTACAAATTTAAATATTCCTTTGTTTAAATTTTAAATATGAATCTAAATGTCATTCATGAAAAATCCAGTGTCTTATGACGTTAGCCAATGAAGAGCTGAAGAGCTAACTGTGGTTTGAGCTAAGGATTTTCCTCCAGAAATATTTTCAAACTTGAAATCAATTTTAGTCTATCTTTGATGACGGTAAAGAGAATAGGGAACGTTCAGGAGCTCTGTTGAGATTTTTCGATGTCAAAGTCTCAAAAACGCAATTGTAGGCTATCTTTGATGGCATAAGTTTCCAAATGTTTCCAAAACTGTTGGGAAGTCAGGTGGTTTTTCCGTCTCCCCTGTAAACGTTTTCAAAATGACGTCCTAAAACCGTGACTTCAGCCGTTGATTGACGGACGATGTTATGAGAGAGAGTTCGGAGGAAGGTTTCCCAATCAAAATCTTTTTCGAAACTGTTGCTCATTTTAAGTTCTTCACTACTGAGAAAAAAAAGGGGGGATTTGCGGTCTTCCCTCAGAAATTTCTAAAAACGAAATTTGGAGCCAACTGTTATGACGTTAGGTAATTTCGTGCACATCTGGGGTCCCTACCTTAGAACTGTTCTGAAGTTATAGTTAAAAAAACCCGACTTTAAGCTATTTTTGAAGACATTGGATGAGGTGGGGATTTTAAAGTTCGAAGTTGATGTCCTAAATTTGTACAGGAAGGGTCAGGGCTTGAACTCAGGATTTGTTGGCATTGAAGTTATAAAACTCAATAATCAATATTAGGCTAAAAAATGAAATGTGAAGGGATGAGGCGGGCTTTATCCCTTGGAAATGTTTCGAGACCAAATTTGGGTGATTCGCTTTTTTGCTAATAGAGGTCGAATTATGAAAGGCTTCGCCTAGAGATCATTTTTACTAAATAAAAATCTTCCTTAAAGCAAATGATTAAATGTGAAACTCATTGTATAAAGGTATTAGTTGATATAGCGCAATATTAGAAGCAATTATTAGTCGAGTCGGGAATATATATTTTTTTTTTAATAAAATGAACATCAAATCCATTCTGTCTTAGTGAAAATTTTGTAGTCAATGACCAATCAAAGCAATTGTTGAAACAGGTAATGCTATCCTGAAAATGAGCAAGAAATCGCCCACTATTTGAGACCTCTCTCCTTTTACCCGTTAACTTTCCTTAAAAAATAAGTTTTTTTTTTTGGATACGGTGGTTTTCTCGGAACTTACGTAAAATCAAGTGGTAGCTTCATCATGTAACGAAATGTTACGGAATTTGTTGTTTCCTCTGTAATAGTTAACCTTAACAGCAAAAAGAAAAAAGAAAAAACATGGTTCCTTGACTTTACAATACCACCTTCCTCAGTCTGTAGCCTCAGACGGAGAGAAAAAAAAAAAAACAATAGTGCTAAGATGTCCACAAGAAAAACACATGTTTTGTATTTGAGTACCTTATTTTATTATCATAGTCGTACCAAAACCTTACGATTGAAAGAACTTTTTTTTTGCCTGCAGTAATAGATCAAAAACATGATTTCCTAATTGGGAAAATGCGTTGAATTTTTTCGCATCGAAAGAGTGAAATTGCCGCCCCCCAAAAAGTGCCGCCCAGAGCGGACCGCCCCCTCCGCTCCTCCCTAGCTACGCCACTGGAAACACCCCAATCAAAGTTCTGTAGGATTCGTTTGGATAAGACGTTTTTTCTCAGCAAGTCTCCTTTGAAGATTAACTCGTAAACACAATTAAAAAAAATGAGTGAAAAAGATGAGGATGTCATGAGAAATATAAGAGAAGAGAGAAAAATGGATAGAAAAAAAAAATCACTTGCACCAGCCGATTTACCTCCCCCTACCTCCTTTTTTTTACTGAATTAATTTGGATTTCCCCCCTTCTGCTATTAGTCAGAAGGGTTAACGTCGCAAGATAGGATAGCAATAGCAAATTCTTGACAACTTCCCTAAAAAGAAAGCAATGAAACGAGATTTACAAGTTATAGTAAATCCTCTATTTTCTGGTTAGCTCAAAGTTTTTACACGCATACTTTGAATATTTCTTTTTTCTTTCTCAATTGCCCTAAGCTCATATTTAAATTAATGAGCATAAGAATGGGACTTTTACAATTTTACGAGATTCAAAATTATGTAATTTATTATCATATTCAGTTTCCGACTTCGAATAGACTTCGATTAAGGTAAATCAAATAGCTCCCTTATTCAGCTACTAAATTAGAGTCTTACGTTACGAATCAGAGCTTTAGAGCATAAAAAAGTCTTTGAGTTTTATAAAAGTGTTGTCATTCGGCCCGTAAGCAAGTCTTAATTACGAATAAGAATTATAGAAAAAGCAAAAATAGTCAATGCTGAAACATATTTATTGAGCAATCACAACTGCTTATTGTTCTCACTTGACGGTTTTGATGTTCCTATGATTTTATTTCGCACCCCCCCCCCCCCTCCCGCCTCCCTTTGCAGCACTACCGTCGGGCGGCCGCCTTACGATGCTGCTCCTCTAGCGAAAACCGTCTCCAGCTTGCGTCCATATTCTACACACACACATTTACACCTACACACTCATACGTACAGACACCTACACAAACACATACACACACCCCTACACATACGCACAATTACCCAAACACTCATGCCTGCACACAGACACAAACACACATGCCTACCCATACATACACATACCCCCCCCCCCCACATGCAAACACACATACAACTACCCCCCACACACAAACACACATGCCTACACACATACACATACCCCCCCCCCACACCACAAACAAACATACCCCCCCCCCACACACACAAACACACACGCCTACATACACACACACACACACTCGTGATTGCGAAAAACATGATTTGAGTTCAAGATGTCAAAGTTCAAATTAATTTTTTCTTTTTTTTTTTTAAATTTTATTTAGCTATAATCTTAGAATTCTACCGATAGTTAGAAAACAAAGAAGACTGACTCCGATTTAAAAAAAAAATATTCTTGCTTGTAATTTTTTCTCATGAGTTAATTTACTCGCTGCATTCAATTATTTTTGTGCGTATAATTGCGATGCTAGTACCTACTTCTTTTGATTCAAAATTTAATTTGTATCTACTTAAGTCCAATTTATCCAGGTTTCATTGAATTGTAGAAAATTTCACTAATTTAATACAATCCACAACATTGACTAAACAAATATTCTTTATAAGGAGAACTTTTCATTGTAGGGACGAAATTTTTTTTATGACGTTCAATAAGGTATCACGATTCTCGTTATCACATGTTCTTTTGCACAGAATTAATACCAATGCAAGTTTTATCATGCATTGCATTCGGAAAACATAATCAGTTACATTGTATGCTCAATTATTTTATTGCATATTATTAATGTATGTAGTAGAAAAAAATCTATTCTGCAATCAAGGAAAAAAAAAAAAAAAAACCCTCCCTAAGAGCGAAGCAAAATTATCGACACAAGGGGCAACCTCCTCTACCCCCTACCATCGATTCTCGCGTCGAGAGATGTAGAAATGATGCAACTTTCTCTGAGGAGTTCTACAATAATCGCCAAAGCAGCGATGAATTTGTAGGCGTGCCAAATACTCTCTTGCCCTTGCAAGGTGAAGGCATGGCCACAGAGAATCAGCCGCAGTGAGAGTAGGAAGCACAAAACAGCATGGGGGGTAAAAAGAAAACAAAGTGGAGAAAAGTTCCTCTAGGTAAGTGCATACTAAGATTATAAACGGGTACAAATATAATAATTTGTATTTTCTTATGAGTCTAAAAATATACTTGAATATAATTTAGACTAAATAGGGAAAAGTTTTGAATACATGTATTGCTTTTGTTTATTTGTTTCACACGCTCCTTTTAGTTCTAAGTACAAATGAATTTATAACTTTTAGAACATTTTTAATACGTTTAATAAGCATCAAAATATTTAAGTGCATGCATACCAATAATTACGTAAAACGTATCAAACATGAGGTTATGTAAACCGGTTCGATTACATAATTGTTTGCATCTGCGAATTGCTTCAAATAAAGGAATTTAGTTGAAACTAATATGATTGGTTGGGTTATGCAACTAAATATTATCGATTTTTTAAAAACTTTTATTGAGTAAAAAGCAGCAACTTATTGGTGCGCTCCTTGTAATGCTCGTGAGATTGCACGATTCATTTCATTGAGGTGTGTCTTTTTTTTTTAATTTCTTTATTTTTACTATAATTAGCTGCTGTGCGGTTTTATCTTAACAGTACAAGCAAAGGAAATAAAAAAATAATTAAAATAAACGAGCGAGTGCTTTTTTATCACAAAAGTGTTTTTTGTTTCAGAATGAAAATGTCACAACGCGTTCCGGTTTCATATCTAAAAAAAGGCTCATTTACATCAAAACACCGCAGCTCTTCAAAGGCATATGTTTAATACTACAACCCAATAACTGTCATGAGATTGGTCAAGCTGAACTTGAGACTAAGTTAATCGAATTCGTTCGACGGCCTCCACACTCGAGCAGGAATGCTAACCTTAAGCTTTAAACTAATTGATAGAGCGGTTGGAAGATAATATAGTTCCTTCACAACGTTGAAATGCTCAAATTAGCAGCTTAATGCAGACACGTGTTTTGGGGTTTCAAGAAATCTCTTTTTCAATGCAAAAAAGTGTGAGCTTATGGATGTAAAGATATCCGAGAAAACATTCCTTTATTTCTCAGTATTTACTCAATTATAACATTTTTTAAATATTTTCGACCAGTCTTGTGTTTCCTCTACCTGTCCAGCAATTTAATTTTTTTTTAAAGTTTGCTCAGTTACTTTTTCAGGTTACTCAAATATTATTAGAAGTTATATATATGTTTGATACATGCAGAGGAACATGGAGCAAATCGAAATAGTGAGATAAAGTGAAATGGAGAAATATTTTACTCTGTTTGGGGAGCTACATGTTTGGTAATATTTTAATTATGTTATTAAACACATAGTTGATTCTAATCAGAAAATAGTACCCCTGAAGATCAAAGTACATGGTAATTCAAGCCGTTTTCAAAATTTGATGCTAATACTGTAATGTTTTGTGGTATATCAAATTTAAAAATGGTTAAAGCTCTTGTCATTAACCTTTTAAATATTAATTGAGACCTACTGATATTCAGCGTAGTATTTATTCAATATTAGGCATGTTTTGATTTTCAATGTGCAATTTATTTATTTTTAATGCAGCGTTGATTTATTCATTAATTCATTAATTCCGTTCACACATTCAATCTGTATGAACTTTCTGCATTCACTTTTTTATTAATCATTAATTAATTCATTAATGTATTCATTGAATGAAACATAGTTTTAACAAGGAAATCAAAAATTATCTCACTATATGAATATTTTAATTATCTCTTTGCCCGTGTATGGGGAAAAATGATAATTTTTCACTTCCATTTAAAGGTTCAAATTTACTGCCAAAAAGGAAAAATAGCATTTCAATGCATGTTCTGCTACAAAATACTTCGGTCTGTCTTTATGTACATACTATAATTTTCAAAACATTTTCAACCTGCACATATTGAAAAATGGAATTAGTATTAAGTAATTCCCTTTGGCCGACATTCGCCTTCTAAATACAAGTTATACATTAAAAAATGTTTTGAAAGACCCAAAATTTTATCTACATGAATAAAAAGTTTGTAGAGCAAAATATTTGATTAAATTAAATTAAACTTGAATGTAATTAATTCAAGTATTTAGGTATAGATATTTCTTAGTAAATTTTTCCAGCTCTGAAACTTTGAAATGTTACGTTATTAAAAAACTACTCGAGTTTTTTTTTTTGTGATATGGATCTTAAAGAATAAAAGTTTTCACTAATTATTGGGATGTGCATGCTAAAATGTGTTTGTCAAAACTTGTAAGTGGCAACTTACGCAGTTAAAAAAATAATTCGGATGTGTATAGCGTAACAATCATTTTAAAAAAATAAAACGTGATTCATTTATTTATTTGCAATTATTGATATTTGAATTACGAAAGTTTGGCTTATATTCCGTTGAAAATTTATGTTTCTGGATAATATTGATATATCCTTTAATAACATGGCTACAAACGTTTTGTACATAAATATTTTTGAAACATGTGGTTAACTAAGTGCATCTTATAATATTTATCTAACAATTTTAAATATGAAATTATAGGCTGTCACATTTTGTATCACTTGGCTAGTCGACACTGTCGAAACATGTTAACAATGACTGTAAATAATCGCTCATAAATGCAATAGTTAATCATTGTAATGATGTAAAAGGTAAAACGCTTAGGTATTCAGAGAAACATTTTATCCCGAAACAGGCATATTAATTATGATTATTACAACTCAAAATTTAAGTAAAATTAAACGGAAGCTGACTCAAAACTGTTTGTTAAAGGAACTCAAAATGTACGTCATAGTGACTCGAAATGTTTCTAAAGCATTTTCAAGTAAACTAGACCGAGTTTGAACATGAAAATAAGTTATACTACACTGGGGGAAAAATTACAGACTCAAATATTTTTTATTTTGCTTTAATCATAACTTGACTCAGTTTAACTAGTTTCTTTAAAATTAAATAAAAATAAATAATTGGAAAAAAAATTTGATTCAGAAAAACTCATTAATTAAATTCCAAAAAAAAAAAAAGATTACAGTAAAGTTTTGTAAAGTGTGTTAAAGCTTTGTTCTAATAAGTAAAGTTAATTTTATAAGTTAAATAAGTCAATGTGTTAAAATAAGTTATTTTAAGTTTATTTTAATTAAAAGTCAAAACATGAACTTATGTTGCTCTTAGTGATCGTTAGTTGATTTATTTTTAAATATCAACGATAAGCGTTAAAGCGTACTGCTGGACAAAATTATAAACTCAAAAGATTTTAATCATAAGTTAACCTAGTTTAACGTTATTTTGACTAATTAAAGATAAATAGCTGACAAAATTGTCCTTAGATTTAGTTGGATCTGGAAGGGAAATGTGGTCATTAGGTCCAGTTTTTTCAACTTTAGTGGATAATAAATACAAGAATTTGTTCTAACTTAAAAAAAAAAAGTTGTTTTTTTTACACTAAATTAAAAAGAACGCATTGCACCGAAGTTTAGGAAGAAAACTTGACTTATTTCGTTTTCATATGTGCTCATAAGCTGTGGTGGGGTAAAGTGGTTTCGTTAAAAAAAAAAAAAAAAAAAAAAAAAAAAAAAACATATAAAACTACCATAAATAACAATATTTTTTTGAATATAATCAACGCACCCAGTTCTTTTATTGAAACTGACTTTATTCAAATAAATAACAAATTTGTGATGATCAATTTTGGTCATTAATTTTGAAAAAAAAAAGCAACTAACGATCATTATTGGCAGTATTAGTCCATGCTATGGATTTGAATTAATTTACTCGAGCAAAACCTCTGAGTTCATACTTTTGTCTAGTTTTCACGTAATATATTAAACAATGATAAAATATTAAAGTTTCTATATTTTAATTACATTTTTTTAAAAATTTAATCGATGAGCTACACTGAACTATTTTTTTAATTGATTTATCTTTATTCGAATGGGAAAAAAGTTAAACTGTGTTAAGTTATGATTAAAATAAAATCAAACCTTTGCGTCTATAATTTTGAACACTAGTGTATAATGTAGTGAATGTAAATATAGAACTGCTATTGATAGGAAATGAGTAACGAAATGTTTCTAAAATTTATTTTCGTAACTTGGAGCTGGAGATTTGAGGACCAAAATTTAGTTCGCTTTCCGTTCACTGGATGCAGCTCATTTAGATCGTCATTTTCTAAGTTGATCCTGCTCTATTTTTTGGTTTAATATATAATATTTAGTTTTAAGTTGTTTCTAATCGCACACTACAGAAATAAATTTTACCAAATCAAACTGGTTAAAATAAGAAATATCAACGTTAAATAGTACAAATTGCAAACTACTGCAGACAAGAGTTTCGGTGATATAAGGAACGCCTTTTTCAATGCAAAAGAAATATGAGCTTATGGATGAAAAGACATCTGACAAAAGCCAAGAGCCAGATAACTCAGGCAGCTTAAAAACTAAAAATAGCGGATTAACCAAACACCAATGAGAAAATTATAACCAATAAAGAACAAATAGGAATGCAAACAATGAGCAAGAGCTTTGCTTATTGTCTGCATTCCTAGAAAGCTCTTGCCACTAAAAAGCTCTTGCTCATTGTTTGTATTCCTATTGGTTCTTTATTGGTTTATAATTTTCTCATTGGTGTGTACTTAATCCGCAATTTTTAGTTTTTAAGCAGCCTGCTTATCTGGCTTTTGTCGGGTGTCTTTCCATCCATAAGCTCATGTTTCTATTGCATTGAAAAAGGCGTTCCTTGTAATGCCGAAACACATGTCTGCAGTAATATGTAATTTCTGCTATTTGACATTGTTGTTTCGTATTTTACTTTGAATGTACAAAGGTATTTATTCAACTTAAACTGCTTAATCCAACACTTCATTTACCAACAACTTTCTGCAGTTCAACGAAATGCTTCATATTTTTCCCAATGTAAACGAAAGTACAAATTCTATACAATAAGGTGAAAATAACCGGATACTAATGTGCTACTTTAATTGATATTTGGTTCTAATATTTATTGAATTGTTTTCTCAATCTCATTGTTTTTGAAAATCATTTAGTATAATTTATGTTCCATAAAATCCAAATAATTTAGGGATTCTAGTATTATTTTGACACCATAACTAGTAAATTGATGTAACTATGCTACTTATAATTGGAGGAATCAAAGCTTCTTAACAGCATTTGAGCATTTGAAACAATGTATTTTATCGAATTGAGTTAGAGCATTGGCCTAAGAAAAGACCTATTAATCTTTAAGTTACAAAGAAGCTAATTTTATCCGAGTTTTACCCGAATGCGATGTAGTTGGCACAGGTTCAAGAAACTTTCTCAGGTATAAAAATATGAGTAAAAAAAACTTTGATTGAAAAAGCATTGTTTGCAAAACTGTTGCATGCTATGAAACCGAGTTATAATACATTGACCGCGATAAAAGCGATAAAATCATGTTTACATCATGGTAACTAGTTACATTTTATTAAATTAAAATTATTAAAATAATTTTCCATTATATATATATATATATATATATATATATATATATATACTGGCCAATAACGACACAGAAAGCTAACCTAGGACCGCAACTTTATACACGTTTCACTAGAAACTTGAAAATGTCCAATTACACCCCTTGGCTCATTCTCTCACTTATAGAAAGGGTCGAAGAAAAAAGAGAAAACAGGGAAAACAATGTAAAAGAGCTAATAATCGCGAAATGTGGGGCAAAGAAAAATATTTAAGATAAATTTCATCTTGCAAAACGAAAAAACTGTTGTTTTTTATTTTTTTAATTACATTGAATAAAGTGAGAGAGCAAAATATCTTATAGTATAACTTGCATTAAAAATGTTATTTTTTATTTTTAGCTTTAAATTTGATCACTTTGTACTTGTAAAATGATTTTCAAAGTTATGATACAATTTCTTTTCTGGAGCGATATTTTGTAGTCGACCATTCAAAATAGTTGAATGAATAAGAAATGAATGAACTTATTTAATAGTTAAGTAATCAATAATTAATTAAATGAGTTAATGAACTATTAAATAAATACGTGAATAAATTAGTGAATTATTAATTAATAAGTGAATGAATGAAGGAATCAGTACGTGAAACTAATTAAGGAATGAATAAATTATTAATACATAAATGAATTAATAAATGAATGATTAAATAAATAAATGAAGTAAATCATTTCTCTCTGCCCCACGTGCGCATGATAATTTGTACTACACATTTAAAATCAAAATAAGTCTAATATTATATAAATAAATACTGCACTGAGCACCTGTAGGTCTCAATCAGTATTTGAAATGTAAATAACAAGTACTTTATCATTTTATAATAACAAAAAAAAATTTTTTATGATGCATTTCTAGTTATTAAAATAACAATATCAAACGTTGAAAATGGCTGTCATTATCAGGTACCTTGTTTTTAAGAGGTAACTACTTTCTGGCTGCAATCAACAATATCTTTAAAACCGTAGTTAAAATACTGTCAGATAAGTCGCTCCACAAGTAGAGTAAATGATTTTGCATTTCACTTTGTCTCGCTATTTCGTTTTACCCCACATTTTACTGCTTCTAGACGAGTCATCATCAGTCAGTAATAACGCCCCAGTGTCAAGCCTAAGTAATGCTTTCTGTTTCTTTCCCCATTTCGTTTCGAATATTTACAGAAGAAAACTATACTATTTTGCCGTATTCGTTTTGGGTCTACTCGTATGTAAACTAATATACTAATTTATTACATATCTTATATATATATTCTTTCCTATGGTATTGTTTAGCTTTTTGGGTGCTTTACGTACATAATACTTAAAACCAGTTGAAGTGTTGAAGTTAAATGGGTACAATAAAATAGTCATAGTTAGGATATTCTGATATAGTTTTTAAACCTAAGAATAAGTATACAAAGGCAACCAAGTTGATGTTTGACTAAAAAATTTCAAATTCTTAAACCTACAATGTGCAAATTAAATTTTTCTCAAAATTAAATTTACTTCTTACTTTGTGATAAGTATGTGCTAACCATTAAACACATTTTGTTTTTAGAAATTCTAAATTAATTTTGCAAGAAATTGCTGTCACCAAACGAAACTAGGCCCCTACACTGTCATTTTGCAAGTTAGTTAATTTTTTTCATATCCATCACTGTAATACAAATATTTTTTAACTAAATATTGCATTATTCACTGCTTTCATTAAACATTTCAACTAAATTAAACATTTCTCTGCAAATTAAAAAACAATTAGTACAGAAACCTCATTTTATTTTGAACGTTTCGTAATCTCTCCCATTGCGTAGCATTGTACACCAGTTTATTCCGAAAATCAGTATTATTATTCCACACACTCACACACAAAAAAAAATCTTTTTTCTCCTATAAAAACAGCATAGTATAATCTAAGCATAAAATATCCAATTATAACTTATTTCTTCAAGAGACACTTGAGTGCCAGCGTTAGGTAAGTATCAAAAATACTGCGGAGTTTCTAGTGTTAGAAGTTACGTTATACTTTTACCAAGACACACACACTATAAAAAGATTCAGAAACGTTCCTGGAAAATAATGGGCAGCTAATGTGCACAATCTCAGCCAGTAACATATCTTGCAAAAACCCGGAACGTTTTCCGCTGAAAGTCAGTAAACTGCCTGAAATTATCCTTGAATTTTTTTGAAGAATTTGAAATGCTCCCCGGTTAAAGCAAGTCTGGAACTTTAAAGGTAAATTAAGTTGGTTTAATGTAGCTGAATAGAATCTTCCTTACTTACTAAAAGAGCTCCAGAAGCATCAATGCAACCATGGCCATAGCTAAGGCAGAATTGCAAGTACGAACCAAGCATCTCTCTTCCCTGCAATTCTTGCCTTGCAAAGCTGCAGCTATCCAGAGACTTATTCGCTCTCCTTAAGAGCTTAGTCAATATGGACGGGCCGTAATTGAACTAAAGTCGGTATACTTATTAAACACGCTCAGTCAATTGTTAAACAGGTTGTTAAAAATATTTTTCACAGCGTTGAAAAGTTTGCATTCGTGCAACTTGTAGCAATGCAGGAAGCTTTTTTGAAAAGATACTTGATTTTACGGGGAAATAGATGAAAACCCATAAAATCCTGAAACGTTCCACAGGAAAAATCAGTGATGATTCGGAATTTTTTTAGTGCATTTCAACTTGTGATTTTAGAGAATGTCAATGAGAGTATCCAGCTTGATGAAAAAAAAAATGAAGTTTTGTTTTTTTGCTCTCTCTTTCTCTGTCAATATTTTTGCTCCATAAAACGCCTCTTCAATAATAATCGAAATTTGAACGCGTAGAGCTTAGCTGAAATACTAACACCTAGAGTAAAAATATTTATTGTAAGAAAAGTCTGTCAACTATATGAGGTTTATTCTTAATAACTCTAAGTCCCATCAACTATGTTATTTTTTTTCCTGTTTCCAAATGCTCATTCTTGTTATAGTGAAGTGCAGTCTCGCTTATAAGTGGAAGCTCGAATTTTCTTTTTGGTTTCTTTAACTTCAGGTTAGTTAAAATAAACTAAAAATTAACTTTATATCTGTTCATTAAAAAATATATGTATAAAAAATTTTAAAGTTTGTAACTAATGTCCTGGCGCAATTATTTAGTAAAACTTCTTGTATTCCGATGTCCGATTTGCTCTATATTTGCATAGCGAGTGGTGATTACAACTGTCGTGTAGGAAATCATTTAAAATTTACAAAAGTACTTTATAAACAGAGTGAAAAATTATTATTTTAGCTAATTATGATATCACGTTATGTAAATACAAAAGCTTAGTAAGTAGATTCGCTAATAAAATCATCAGCTTTCCCCGACAAAAAAAAAAAAAAAAAAAAAAAAAAAACCTCATTACGGAAACTGTTATAAAGGGAAACTTTGAAGCTCTTTTTTGAAAAGGATCGTCATCACTCGACACGATAATCAAAACAAGCGCCAATCATGATGTTTAAATCAGCAACTGAAATTATATTTTTATGCATTCACAAAAGAAACCACAGAAAAGAAAACAAAAGCTGAAAACAATTTTTTTGACAATAAAAAACTTTTTACAAATTTTTAAAATTATATAAATATATTTTAAAGATTTATTGAATTGAAACTTAGTGATGATTTTGCTAAGAGCATTAATTGTTCAAAAATGCATGGTTTTTTATTAGGTAATTAGTTATAACGAGCACAAGATAACAAACACAAATATTGTGTTTGAATAATTAATTGATTTAAGTTATTGTTCTCTTATAACGGTTAAAATAAATATAAAAGAACTCTTTTAGTAAAGAAAATAAAAATTCAAAATTAACACCAAATATGAAATGAAACCAATTTTTTTTTTTAAATAAAGAGAGATAGAGTGGAAATAATAAAATGTAAATTCCTACAGCAGTAGAAACATTAATCAAAGACAGAAGAAATACAAAAAACTCTTCTCATCAAA
The DNA here is from genome assembly GCF_026930045.1 of Uloborus diversus. Classification (NCBI taxonomy): domain Eukaryota; kingdom Metazoa; phylum Arthropoda; class Arachnida; order Araneae; family Uloboridae; genus Uloborus; species Uloborus diversus. The sequence goes on from NC_072740.1 coordinate 11,569,145, forward strand.
ACCTCAAAAGCACTTAACAGGCGATAAAATACTTTCTCTATCGGTATGTGATGTTTAAAAGAACATAGATCAATGCAGAAATAAACAAAGCAAGAAATGAAAGATAAAGAAGTTTATAAAAAAAAGGGATATTGCAGCATGGATATAAATAGCATGTTTATTTGTGTTAAGATTATTCAGAGCAAGGTAATTATTATTATTAGTTTTTAATGGGATGTTGCTGTTTGGATATAAGTAATCTTTTACTAGTGTTATAAAATAACTCAGAGTAAGGTAATTAAAAAAACATTTAAAAAAAAAAAAGAAAAAAAACGGGATGTTACAGTTTGGATAAAAATAAGATACTTGTGTTATAAAAATGTTCTGAGTAAGGAAATTTTTGCAAAACTTTTAAAAATGCCTTTAAACGTATTTCCCCCCGATGGGTTTCATGTGCAACAAATCTTCTTATTATTTTGTTTTTGCTCTTTCACAGTAAAACATGTATAGTTTCTGAATTAAAAGTATTTAGATTTCGTCTTTATCAGAAAAATGGGAACCTTTCGGCAAAATTATTTTAGCAGATGGCAGAACACATACCATTCTTTCCCGAAACTTATTCATCTATGAAGAATGAGGCCCCAGCGAGGATTGAGCTATTTTTACTGAGTGATTCTTCTTCGGCTTTCAGTTTTCGAGTGCACGTTTTTATCGTACCCTCGTGCAACAAACAGTAAGCTTTAGTGATATATTTCCGTCACTTGAAAGGCTGGATGTGGTTACCTTGCAGGATTTCTCATAAACATAGCTTTGTTTCAGAAAATTGAGGGGAAAAAAACATGCACACACATACACACAAAGACAAAAAAAAAAGAAAGTAATGTGAACTAAAAATTGAACGTAATGTGAACGTAAATGGTTTCTTTTACAATACAATTTCTTAGATATCTTTAATATGTATAATAATATGTAATATCCGAAGCATATATTTCACATTCTAATATAATTGTATGCTAAAGGTGTTCATTTAATTTGCTTATTCATGCTAAAAATCCTGCTTTAAAATAAAATAATGCTACTTTAATGTATCTTGCTTCGCATCACATTTGAAATTTTCTTGCTCGAACTTCAGTAGCGTTATAGAGAACGAAAACGGTTAGTTTGTCACCATGCCAACAGATGGCAACGCATGCAGTATTGTAACGAATTTTTTGTGGGAATTTGTATATGTTTATGATGCATTTGTAATTTCCCTAGTGAACGTGAACAATAAGTTCAAAACATAAATACAAAGTTTACTGCGAGTATCTTATAACACGGGTTGTGTACACAGCCAGAAGGTTAGTTCTAAGTCTTTCTTTTTCTTATTTATCCCCTTAGTCATTCTTATTTCGGTTGTACAGTTAATGCAAGTGTGAGAAGCGTCAGACAGAATTATTGTTCCGAATGCCAATTTGAGTTTAAATTGGGGTTACCAGTTACAAAAATTAGAAACTCGGTAGTATATTTTGTTTCTTTTTACTGTACATGATTCATTTGAAGCGAAGGGTATGTAAACAAGTCGTTGGAACTGTATGTTTTAGCAACTACTCTAGAGAAGTGGTTTTAAGACTGTCTATAGGACCGTGAGAAGAAAAAGAATAACTCAGAGAGAAGCAGATGCTTATTACAAAATACCAAGAGGAACACTCAATAATAAACTCAAAAAAAAAAAAAAAAAAGCGTGCAAAAAGTCCCCAGAAAACACATAATTTCTTCACTGCAAGGAGAGGAAGCATTTGTTGTATGTTTTTTACAGTTGAGTAATTTTGGCTAAGTTGTTAAATAAACGTAGTGGCAAAACTTGCCACGGTATTAACTCAACTTAATTTTAAAACTGAAAAAGAAGAAAAGAGAGAAAAGGAGGAAGAAATTTGGTTTTAAATTAAAAACTTCAAAAGTTTTTTAGTTTTTGAAGTGAGTATTCTTTTCAAAGCATTGTATATTTGTTTTTTCATTAAATAGTGCAATGTAGTTTTGACCTTTGCTAATCTTGCCCCATCTCTTAAAACCAACGAAAATGTAAGAGCAGTGCAAAATAAACTCTGGATATGGGTACTTCAGATCAGATTTTAACCCGTTGTTAAACTAAAAAAAAAAGAACTTTTGTGACTAATTAATAATCTTCTTGAGCTTAAGAACTGTCATGAAATACACCGCCAGCTCAGTCATTTCCAGCCGAGGACTGCAGTTTCGTGCTTATTAGCACTCATCAGCCCGGCATAGGAAAGTGACTGAGCTGGAGATGGAAAACCTCTTATGGAAGCCAAGAGGGCCAAACAAACTGGTAGCTAATGTAGAATTAGCACAGACCAGCCGAGTGACCGAAGCGATGGTTCGGTTCAACTCGAAGATTGATGGCAAGGCATGGTCTATTCAGTAATTTCATGTATTTCTGCTTTAGCCCTGGCTAAAGGGCGGTAATTTACTTAAGAACTGTCTTCTGAAAATTGATATGCTGACCATAGTATACCGACTCAAAAAACTCTGGTTCAGAAAATAGTACAAAGTAACCTAAATTCTCGGTACTGATTCCAATTTCATGGAAACATACTGTTTGAACCGTAGCGATAGATACTACCCAAAAATTCGGTTCGTCTACAGAGCTGAGAACTGGTAAGGAGTTGGCCTCTCATACTCAAGTCTGCTGGTTCAAATTCGGCCCAAGTTCGAGGATTTTCATGATGCAGAAAATAGTCGAGGTCCATGTCAAAGTGACATGTTAAAGATCCTTTCAGTATCTATTTGTCAAGAACGTTCTCTGCTAAATTAAATTCTGGGGCAGTTCGTATCGTAAAAATGTCTCCATCAGGTGAGAAATTAGGCTTTGAGTTTCTCACATGTTAATGGCATCTGCAGAGAGTGGTATCTCGTGAAAGAATGGTTAATGGTTTCAAATCTCCTGAGTTGTGCACTTGGTCTGCAAATGGTGAAAAGCTAACACGTAGACCCGTTAAAAACGACAGCAACTCTCATTCGGTTCTCAAAATAACTAAAATACTTAAATAGCTCAATTTTGCTATAGCTCAGTTTCTCAATTTTATACTATGAGGAAACATTCTTATAAGCGATCATTTTTGAGTACCTACATATTATGCTGATTACGTTGCGAGTACTTTTCAAAAACTCATACAAAAAGTACCAATATTCAACTAAAGACCCAATTTGAAGAGGGAGATGCGGGGGGAGGGGGATTTACTGTTGTTTTAATCAAAATGAAATTTAGGGAAGTTTTGAAAATATAATCTAGCATGGCCTAAATTTTGTAAATCCCATGTCATTGTTGTTTTTTTTTCTTTTTTGGTTTCATTCATCTGATAAAAATGGTGTTTGAGAAAAAAAAATAGTATTTTTAACTGAAGAGATCAAAGGACGAAGATTAAAACATGTAAGTAAAAATTTTGAAGAAACGGAGGATCTTGAGTAGATTGATGTGTTATTATTATATCCTTGAAACAGAAAATGATCCTAATTTTTGACAGACCGTTAAATTAATTGTGTAGTTATTCGTCAAAACCCGTTTACTTTGAAGAAACTTAGTAGAAAATGGGCACTGAAATAAAAGTGAAAGAACTACTGAAAAAAATTAAATCTGTTACAATGACTTTCTTAAACCAACAATTTAGTTTTAGGAAGCAGAAACTATACGTGTGCAACTAGGGGAAAAGGATTTCTTTTCAATTTTTATGAAAAAAACAATTTACTGAAATACAGTAACACCCATTACATTAAGATGTCTATTAAGAGAGCAATGTCCAGTTAGTAACCCAATGGGCCTTTTAATCTATTTCCTACTCAAACTAAGCAGCTCCATGGATCTAAACCAGAGAGGCCGCTGGTTAAGAACTTTAGCCTGTCTCTGAGAGTCAGACTGAAGTCACCTACCATACGATTGACCCATTAGTAGGTTCTTTACAGTAATTTTGACTGCATTGTAGGGCAAACAATGGGCAGGCTCAGGTACCACAAATGGTATAACATCATAGTACAGGAAAATCTTATTGCTCCTGGCTAGTCTCACCAATGCATTGTGTCACTCCCCATACTGTCTTCGCTGAGAAGCAATATCGATTGAGAGCTTTTAACACGGCTTGGATATCAGGGAAGATTCTTATGACCTTACCGGTTATGCCTCGCTTTAGGCAGTAAGTTGCACATGCCAAAATGGCTTACGTTTCTGCCTGGTAGACAGTAGTTAGCTTCCCTAGCGAGAACCACAGCTTTGTGTTGTTGCTGCTGCAGTAGGCACTCGAACCTGTTTCAGATGCTGACTTAGACTCATCCATAAACCAAATTTCAGGTGCTTTGCCAATGATTTCATGAGAATCCTTCCATTGTTCTCTAGAAGGAAACACAATGTTATAATTGGCATTAAAACTGAAGCGTTTTAACATCCAATCTGAAGGCATCATAAAATAAGGATGCTTAATAGTACTTGTATAAAGTTTATCATACAGAGACAGGCTATGAGGTGGCTTCTAGAGAGAGGCCCATGAGTTTGAGGCAATATGAACACAGAATCGCCGACAACTCCACTTGCTTATGCAGTGGAAGCAAGCCTAGAAGGAGTTCAAAGCTATGAGAAGGAGTTGTTCTCATGGCACTAGTGATTACAATAGGTTCCTTTCTTTGTACTTTGGTGAAGCAACCCTCAGCTGTTACATTACACTCAACGCCCCATAGGTAACCGTAGATACAATTACTCCATTGTAAACCCAGTGTGTGAATTTTGGTGACAAATCTCAATTATTGCCGATGGCACGCCTTGAGAAGAGCATATAAGGCCTGTTGCCATTATATACTGCAACTTTAAACATAGATGATTGCGGAAACGCAGCTGGTGCAGGATTTTGTCCACAAACTGACCGCTCGATTATGTCCCATGAATGATCGATTAAATTCATGTTGGGAGATCAAGGGGGCCAAATCATTCACTAGAACTGTCTAGAATATAATTTAAGTCACTTGCGAAGGCTTGTGACTTAGTGAGATGACGCATTGTCATCATTAAAATGTCATCGTGTTGAGGGACGAAATCCATGAATAACCCCCCCCCCCCCAGTGAGTGGTCTTAAAAGTACTAACATAACCATTTCCAACCAATGGTCTGTGTATTTGGACCAGAGGATCTAATCCATGCCATGTAAAAACAGTCCACATCATTGCAGAGTCAACACCTGCTCGCACATCGTCTAGTTGATAGCTTGGGTTCGTGGCTTCTTGGGTCCTACGCCACACTCGAAGAGAACCACCAGCCCCCATCAACTAAAAAGGTGATTCAATTAACCAAGTCAAGGTTTCCCCCTCACATGGAGCCTAACTGATATGGTTAGACGCCTAGGAGAGGCGCTGAAGGGGATGTCGCGCGGTTTATAAAGGCACTTAAATCGTTCTGCTACTGTCATAGAATATTACAGCTAAATTTTACCGCACTGTTCTAACGAACACGTTCCTCCTACGACCCGCATTGATTCCTGTGGTTATTACTCTCAGTGTTACTTGTGTTGCTGATCTCAGTCATTAAGTGCAGACGATTAGCCTCTGCGTCATTCCTGACGGGAGGTTATGACTGGAATTAGTTATTTCCGGCTATGTTTTGACACTAATAATCTCAGAATGATGAATTCTTCAACAATTTCTGAAATGAAGTAATGCACGCGTCTAGCTCATACTATCATCCCAAAGCCCTATCAATACACTGCCCATTTATTGATGTTGCACGCGATATTATTACCATCTGTATATTTACGTTTCATTATCCCATGGCTTTTGTCACCTCAGATATGTATGCACTATTACTATGAATTACGTAAATAAATTCTTTTCTAATTTTATTTTGTCGACAGCCTCAATAATGGACGTATCTCAAAAATTCAAATTTTCTAGTAAGTTTTTAATACCGGCTTTTCATTGTCCCTGCATATATTTTGTTTTGCAGCCACTGTGTTTCGCCATTTTTTATGTAAAAATACAGTTTAGAAAACGTTTTATACCGAAATCCTCCTTTTAAAGATAAATCAATTTAATATCCTGCATAACTCATGAAAAGTGAAATACAACCATTTGTGAGATGACGGATGATTAACAGCGTCACAAAAAATACTTGCAAAATTATCAACAAATGTAAGTTTATTACAAAACATTTATGCTCAGCTTTATATTTTTAAGCTTCCCAAACTAGAAAGTAGCTCAAAAGTCGACATTTTTTAAAACTATACGTTAAAGTAGGCTGAGAGTTCAGCGACGATGAAGAGCGTATTTAAAGAAAGCTAAGGAGGACAAAAATGCTTACATCAGAGAGCTTGCATTTATCTTTGAAAAAAAAAAGCTAAATGAAAAAGTCATTGTATTTTTATCCCCTGGTTTTATATTTTCTTGAATGTTCGAGCTTAAGCTAGCTTCAAAGAACACGAAATAAAAAAAGACAGAAAAAGAAATGAAGGAAGAAATTTTTAAACATATGAGTAATCAAAAACCGTTTTTGTTCTAGAGAAAAAAATAAGGTAATTGCTTTTACACAAATGACAGATATTTTCTGAAGTTATATCTATGTGTGAAACGAAATTTGTCCTAGTAAATAGCATAAAAAAGTTGTCAGCAAGAATTTTACTTGTTAAAAGTTTTTATTTTTCGAAACAGTGGCAAAAATCTTACACCATGATATTTTTGTGTTTAGTTTTAGGTTTGGTCTCAAGAAAAGGTTGGATCAGGTACAACATGAAAAAATATTGCATTGAAAACCTGTGGTTCCGTAAATTTCATAATGCGAAACTGCATTAATTAAATATAAAAAGCATTTCAAAAAAAAAGAAAATGTTACCTCTTTCCAGAATTTAACATTTTATAATTATTTTGCAGAAAATAAGGACTACGGTAAAGGGAAATACTTTTAGTTGCCGCAGTTTAATTCGGATCAATTTGGATAAAGTAGTCAAGTCAAATGTCAATACTAAATTATTTACAGAGAATATAGACAAACAAAATACATTATTGAATATATTTTATTTGTCTAACAAAATATATTATTTAATGATTTTAAATAATATTCCTGACCAATTTGGATAAATATGCAAGTCAAACAACAACTTACTGTTTATTCACAGAATATTGACAGCAATAAATTGTCAATATTTTCCCTCATACATGTATTTCATTACATTGGTATCGAAAGTCGTATCATATAAGCGGTTGGATTGAAATTTTAAGCAGCTTTTTTTTCTTTATCTTTTCTCAAGGGAAAAATCTTTCGAATTTTATATATAAATGATTTACAATTACCGTGGGTAAGTAATCGGCAGTACCTTCAGAAATGAGTTTTCGAGGTACTTGAAGAAACGCGTTTTGAATTCAATACTAACAATAAGGAAATGCTGGAATTAGACTTTTTTTTTTTGCGTTTTATGTTCAGTGGAAACCTAATAAGCAAGCTTGTACAATAAAGCGAAAGCACAATAGTTGACAAAAATGAAAAAACAAAACAAAATAATAATAATAATAATTATAATTATAATAATTTGCGCATACTGCCATTTACCTGCCCACGGCAGTACACGATTAGTGAAGTACACTTAAAGTGACGCGTATACTTTTAACAAATGCTTATAGTAAACTGCGATCAATACAATATTTCTAGACGTTTTTTGAATGGTTATTAGAACAATTTTAATTAACAAGAGTTTTTTTTCCACCAAGCATGTTTTTAAAACTACAAGTAATATTAAAATAGCATGCAACGTGAGTCATACTTTATTGTTTTGAAACAGCACTGTTACGTATTTAACGGCTGAACTCTTGGAATAAGTTTCGACAAACATGGAAAAGTATCGAAAGTGAAAATTCCCTTTTGCCACCATTAAAACAAAAAACACAGCGAAGTTAATAAATATTATGAAGTTATTTTTTGATTAATACACAAAATACTCTTCGTATTATCTTTGGTTATTATTTTGTTAGCTTTGATTTAACAACATGTCTTCTTATTATGTCTAACTTTGCATCCAGGTAAAACATTACCTATCACCATTAATTGACTTTCAATCTTTATTTTTTGTAGCGGAATTTACTAATGATCCCTCAAGCAGCAAAGAAATTCCATCAGAAGATATTTCAAAACCAGGTCAGTGCAACTTTTCATATTGTAATCATTCTTAATAAGAATAAGAGTAGTTAGTACTTCTATGATCACATCCCTGGAAATAATTTAGTATAAATATAGTTCTTATATAAATTCTTACCTAATTCAATTTTCAGACATACATTCAAATGAAGCTCATGAAAACCCTGATGAAGATGTACCCGAAAACTATGCTCAATATACTTTGGATTCAGCCGAATATCCAGATGGTAAGTAAAAGTTATTTCCATTTATTTTGGCATTATACAGTTGGCGCTTGATTTTACCAACCTCTAATTTACGAACTGTTCGCTAATCCCCAAAAATCTTACATTGAACCATTTTTTAATTTTTTTTTACGAACTGGAATTGGAAAAATCTCTTTGTTACCAGCTCGGTGTAAGGATCGAAGTAGCTCTTTCCTAAGGATTTCAGCAGCAAAGAAAGGAAATCTCAGGAAAGAAGGGGGGATGGATTAGCGGGGGGTTCAATAAATTGCTTTCATTTCATAATTTTTTTTTCAGTTCCTTGCTTATTTTTTCAGATACAGTGCAGTTAGAAGAAACGAGGCAGTATTATTATAAAGTGAATATTTAGCGAAGTACCCTGCCTACAAAAAAATTGTTATGTAACTACTAAGAAAAATTCAAACATGGATTTTTAGTGTTAATGCATCAATTGATGTCAAATCTAAATTTTTTCATTTCTCATTAAAACAATAAAATAAAATAATATAAAAAAGAAAAAGAAAGAAAAATGTAACGACAAGAAGCTTTCATAGCTTCCGGCAGTTGTTTAGATATACCAGTAGCTATATAGATAATAGCTTTCCAGTACTGGAGTCCTTCTATCAAACCCAGATTGTAAGACGACTGATAAACAACTCCTGCTAATATTCCTATCCGTCTGACGAAAAACAGCCCTCGCAGCTCAGCCTAGTAGTGCCGGCTTCAACGGAAGCGCGTCTCCTCCATTTTACCTCAGAAAAAACAGATCTCTCATGATCTAGTCTTGTAAGATTCCGTTGCAGTGAAAATATTGAGATCCCCCAGATCATAATGGGATACTCGAGTTTCCGTAACATTTGAGAAATTTTTTTGAACAGATTTTAGCATCGAGAAGAACCAAGAAAACGCTATCTCTGCTAGTGCATTAAAATAAAAGTATGGTTTAGAAATCAGTTTGATATGAAGAGCAAGATGAATTAACAGCTCATATTATTTCAAATTCCTTTTGTCTTTCAAAATGTGTTCAAGCCATTTATGTGTTCATTCCATAGCATAACTCATATCATTGTATGCTATTTTCTAACTTGGATTGAAGTCTAGGGGAAAATTTCATTGTTGCAGATTCTTAACAATTAGAAGGTCAGTAAAATTGACTTTCGCTATTTAAAAAGTACACCAAAGAATAACGCAGCAATTAATTTGGATTCTGTTGAATAAAAAGAGATAAAAAATATGTTCAACATTAAATAACTTTTTTCTGATTAATTTGGCAAATATCGGAATCCAAAGTTTTGCTTCGTCTGCAACAAACAAAAATCTTACTTTGTTGTAATATTTATGGCCCACGCTCTAGAAAAAGGTCATCTTGTAATTTTTCAACTTTTCACACGTTGTGCAGTTGGGCATTTTAAAGAAAGAGATGTGTTTTTGGTAAACTGCAAAAGCTCACAAAAGATCTTCATTTATTTTATAAATATTGAGGGTTGAATTTGTAAATTGGGCAAAAAGTCATTGTGCAATTTTTTTTCTAATTTTCTTATATTTTCGTTTAAAGTCAATTGCAAAAATGCAAAAGCAATGACATTTTAAAAAATACTCAAACACTTATTTTAAAATGAGTTTTTTGATTTAACTTATGAAAAAAACATCCGAATTAAAAAAATTGTAATTTTCAAAAAAAAAAACAAGTAACTAAAATAGTAGAAATAATGCACTAACGAACTTAGTGTCATTTTATCCTCAGTCTATCATTACCAACCACATGTTGATAACTTTTGCGCTGGATGGTAATGACATTTCAACATATTTAACCTAACAAGACATGAAATATGGCTACCTGATTTTTAAAGTTTTGCACATTTTGAACAAAAGTTTACTCAATATAGCCATAAAAAGTACAAAATTTCCCAATTATATTAAAAATAACTCATTACAAGTAAGGATGGTTATGACCTGCAGCAATTTTTTTTTCCATTTACTTTGACATCAAATACTCCTAATCAAGAAGTATCAAAATTTCTATGCACAAAATTCTTATTTTATTAACAAAGTTATGATAACTACTACTAAAGCTGAAATTTATTTGAGCTGCCTGTTGCGCATATGAAAGCTTCTAAAAATTGTTAGATGGTAATGATGAAAAATGCAAGGAGCAAGTCTTTAACTATGCAAGAAACATATTACGTATTCAATCAAGCAAGAAAGAAACTTGATTTCAAATAACAATAAATAAGGATTCTTGAAGCATTGTGAGAATCTATTTTGAAGATAGATTTTATTTATTTATTTTTTTACTGCCTCGGCAGATCGTTAAAAACAAAAACTCTTGCTAGGGATAGTTGATGGTATTGATATTTCAATACTAATATTAAGTCTCTACACAAATTAACTGTAAAATAAATTTGAAAACCACCCGACTGAAAGTTAAAATCCGTTCCTTGTCCAAATGGTTATGTGATTGTGATAAAAGAAACGTTGACAGAATAGAATTAACAAAAATGCTCAGTCTATTTTATCTTTGGTCTGATGCATCGACAAACCTAAAGGTTTATGAAAGCTTCTTGCTACATTTTTGATCTTCATACAGAACGTATGAAAACTTCGTATATTCTCACTACTTATTTTTTCATAAGTAATGAGGACAACAGCTTTTGAACCATATGTAAAATACACATTAAAGGATTAAAAGATTATGATAACAAATTAAAAGGTTATGATATTAAAAAAAAAAAACAATAAACAAAATTTATCTGGATATAAGTCTTAAAATAAAGAAATAAGCATACAACAAAAAAAAAAGCATTTTACAAATTTGTAAATAAAATACAGATGGCACTAAAAACTAATAGTAGGGGAGATAGCGACCGAAATTTTACGACAATATATATAAGGCCAGAATTTTTTTTAATATTAGATTAGCTTACTTAAAAGAAGAAAACGCGAGTCTACCAAAAAGTTATCGTTGCAATAATTAATAAAAAATTTTGCAATATGTTGCAAAAACTTGTGAAATTGTCTTATATATATATAAGGCTGAAACTCGGTAATATTATTGATTACGTATAAACATAACGAAAAATATATGTCTACCGCGCCCGAAGCGTTGCCGTGCCGTGTCTACCACCCACGCAAGGTGTGAAAAAATCAGTCAGTTTTGACTTAAATATATAAGCCTAAATTTTTTTTAAATAATTGTTTATAATGTATGAAATACAAAAACAAAAGTCTACCAGTTGTGTTATGTTGCAAAGGCATGATAGACGCCACGGAATGTCGACCTCGTACCTCTATGTACCGTTTATCGGGCCGCTAGCACTCGCTCAAAAAAGTTTGCTTATCGTCTCGAAATTTAAATAAATAATGCTGATTTATTTTTTAATAAATAGTTTAAATCCTATTTTCACTAAAATTTTTAGTCTACCGTGACTAAGAGGTTGCATAGCCTTTGGTAGACGTTGCTTAAACTATAAAGTAGTTGGAAAAGTATGAATGATTTAAGTATATTAAAAAAATAAATTTAACATTTAAATAAAATTTAAAAATATTTTATTAAAATTAAAATTATGTACAAAATTATAGTGAAATTCATTTTTCATTAATAATGTCTTGACCTTTTAAATTATGCATCTTTTATTTATTTATTTTTTATTTTTTACGGTCAAGTACTTATGAAATAAAATTTTTTGCATCGATCTTACATAACAATAAATAATTAAAAATAATTAAATAAACAGTACTTTACATATTAATTAATCTTTACTAATAATAAAGCTGAAAGTCTCTCTGTCTAGATGTCCGGAGGATGTCTGTAGGATGTCTGGATCTCTGTGGGGCGCATAGTGCCTAGACCGTTCGGCCGATTTTCATGAAATTTGGCACAAAGTTAGTTTGTAGCATGGGGGTGTGCACCTCGAAGCGATTTTTCGAAAGTTCGATGTGATTCTTTTTCTATTCCAGTTTTAAGAACAAAATTATCATAAGATGGACGAGTAAATTACGAAATTATCATAACGTGTAACAGTAACATGGGTACAAGCCAATTGGCGAGAAAGTTCACCATACATTCTTTGTAAATATACAGGCGAACCAAAAGACCTTTTAATTTTTCCATTACGGGCAAAGCCGTGCGGTTACCACTAGTGACCTATAAAACTGTAGCAAGGAACATAATTTTATTTAAACGAACTATTCATCAGGTGCTCACGTCTGACGCGCCCAAATAATTTTCGTTTTCGCTTTCGTTGCTGAATTCATATTCAAAATGTCTTACGCTCAACTTAGCATCATTGTCAGTTCAATAATCATCATCACTGTGAATGTCGGTACTATTATTAGCTGTCTCGGTAAAATCATCAATATCTGTAATAGAAAACAATTGATAAAAAAAAGAAAGAATTTTATTAAAAGCCAAGTCTGGTTGAAAAAAAAAAGATTACCTGAGGCAGAAGGCTGTGCTTCGAATGTAACATCTTTTATTGGTTGCGGTAATTGTTTTCAGTAAACCATTTAAAAACTTTTCAGTTGTCCGCAATTTTCCATCCACAGTCAAGAGGTGATAAGCTTGTCAGATTTTTTAAATGAGAATTTGTCCAAATTTGCGAAATGCAAGCTGTTCTGAGGAAATGTTCACGAAGTTCAGACTATCATATTGTTAAGGATGACGGATCAAAACTCTTCATGTTTTCGAGAATTACTTTATCTTTTTTCAAAATTTTTATAAACTTTTAAAAACGTGATGGTTCTTGCATCATTAATTTTTTTCATTTTATTTTGTCTGTACATTCGGCGCACAAACTCTTCCGAAATTTCGAATTGTATTCGAATTTGCGACATGCATTTTACATTGTGCGATGGCTGATACTTACTCAAATTTATTAACGCTCCTGTGTATTCTTCCGACTTTGTAAATAGAGCGTAAGGCCGGACTTTTCCTTTTCGGAAAAAAGCCGGATTTTGATCACAACCAGTCATTGCGTGTAAAGCAACCAAGGCGGAACAAACGTTTCCTCCTAAATTCTTGTAAAGTTCAGAGACATTGATACATCTTAATGATTTTCCAACGCCAACTTCCGTCCAGATCTTTATTTAAGAACTCAAAAACTTCATGTTAGCCAATATTATAACTAATACATCAGTATCTGAACATCGTAGGAGGACGTCATATGGAGGCTGCAGCTTTTCAAAAATTACAAAGATGGTAAATCATTTTTATGTCGGATTTTTCGCGGTCTGGGGCACGATTGAATATGATCTACTATTTTTACAACTTTTCTGTTGATGGTTTCAAATCTATAACACTGTTTGTAGTTAATATACACAAATTTATCTTGAAAATAAATCGCTTTGTTATCTCGTTCCCAGTTTTTTAGTAAATATTCTAGCAAATCTTCTTAAAAAGTAATATTTTTTAATTGATTCAAAAAGTCAGAGGGACGTGTTGCAGGGTCTCCTATCTGAGTTTTTTGACCTCTGTGAGTTCCGCTTAATATATATTCGCCTCAGAACAACAGTACACTGTAAAAAAATTCCGAAACGTTACTGGGTATTTCCGTGTCACGTTTCGGGATTTTAACTGTTTTTACCCACTTCCTGGAAAAATTAAGTATTGTTGTCAAAAAGTTTCCTGAATTGCTACAAGTCGCAAGAATGCAGACTTTTCACTGTTGTGAAAAATATTTTTAGCTCCCAGTTTAAAGATTAACTGAACGTATTTATAAAGTGTATCGACTTTAATTTAAGTACGGCCTGCCCGTGCTAATTAAGCTTCCAAAGGGAGCGAAAAAGTGTGGACTGCGATGATGTGCAAGATTTGCAGGCAAGTAAAATTTTCGCTACTTGCTTGCAATTCTGGCATAGCTTTGGCCATGTTTCCAATAATGCTCTTTTAACTTTCTTGATAAATCAGAATGATGTCAAGATATTATTTCTACGGACACGACTGGTTTTAAACGGGAAGATTTCTGAATTTTTCAGGAGGCTTCCATGATAATATCAGGAAAGTTACTGAATTTTAGCGGAAAAAGTTCCTGGAATTTGCAAGATATGTTACTGGCAGATATTGGGCGTATCAGCTGCCTATTATTTTCCAGGAACGTTTCTGAATCGTTTTTACAGTGTAAGATACCTTAGTGTTATTTCTGGGATTAGATATCTTACTGTTGCTCTGAGGCGACGATATGTTCGTTATCTTTTATGGAAGGACACGGGTTACGTGTCGAAAACAATTACTAGGAATACTGCTGAACATACTTAATAATTTTCTCAATATCATAGCATAAGATGATGGAATTTCTTTCATTAGATATAATAAAAAGAATCCATCATAGATGAGAAATTTAGGTGGTTCAGAATTGATGTTTTTTAAGCACTTTTATTACACTTGGCCTGATTGTCATGGAGTAATCTGAGGGGTGCTTTTGCTTATATTTCAGCAACTAGATCACTAAGAGACTTCTGGATTTTACTAAATGATTTGCTTAATCTTAAGGTACAACTTAAGGCTGAAAATTTAAAATTCTGAAATAACATGATTATTTCAGTTAGGATGGAAAATAGCAAATTTGATGTAATTTCCCCATTAAATGATTAAATATAAAATCCATTGTTACAAATTTTGTTGCCTTGCAAATGTAATGTTAATAGTAATCACAATGAAAATTTTGAATCAAGTCCTCTCTGGAGCAAGAATGAAATTTATTCACAGTCGTTGCTTTCTTAGGGTTTTTATCCTCATCTATGCATCTAGGCCAATAATCGATAACGGGGTTAAGTAAAAAGACGTATTAGGATCTTTATCCTAAATTACTTGTATGTTGTAAACCAATCTTTTCCGTATAATCAGCAACTAGACCACTTACAGACTTCAGAATTTCATTAAATGATTTGTTTAACCTAAAGGTACAACTTAACGCTAAAAAATCAAATTCTAAAGTACAATTTTGTTTGAAAACGAAAAACTTTAAAATAACAGATTTTTAAAAAAAAATAATAAGCACTTTTCATAATGCACTCAAAAGGACAAAATAACTTTTCTGGGTCAGAAAGGACAATTTAAGTATTCCTGTAGTTTTTAATTCTTTGAAGAAAAAGATTTCACAACGAAGAAAAGTGCGCTCAAGTCATTTTAAACCAAACTTTCCCATTAAGGAAAAAAATGCGTGTTTCAACAATTAAATTTATGATTGAAAGCTAGATAATGGTAAAACATTCTCTACATGACTAGAACCGCACTTTTCTTCGTTTGTGGTGTCATTTTCTTGTAAAATTTTGAAAACTACAGGAATTCTTAAATTGTCTTTTCTGACTCAGAAAAGTTATTTTGTCCTTTTGAGTGAGTGCATTATGAAAAGTGCTTATTATTTTTTAAAAGATCTGTTATTTTTCAGTAAATGCAGTAAGGCAGATTTTTCAGTTCTGCAGATGGCTATTATCTGTTGACCGAATTTAACATATGCTAAAGAAATATAAAAATCAGCAGCAATGCTATCGCCGCGAAGCACTGGATCAAGTTTGCTCCAAAATGGCGGATGCGTCGGCTCCTCCACTATAGGGGCCTTACTCAGGCCCAGGCCCCAGACCCAAGGTTATTATATGCGTGTCCTTCCCCTCTCCCCACTTCTTTCTTCGCAGTAGATGAATAAACAGCTTTACTTCTCCATTTACGAAATGTATTTCAAAAGGTGGTGATTCAAAATATTTTTGAAGTTATATATATATATATATATATATATATATATATATATATATATATATATATATATATATATATATATATATATATATATATATATATATATATATATATATATATGAATAATGTAACAAAATTATGAAAATCAATTTAAATATAATAGAAAATTGTAATCATAAAAAAAATAATAATTGAAAAATTTTCATTTATAAAGAATGAAAAGATAAAATAATCATACTTTTCCAACTACCTTATATTTTAAGCAACGTCTACCAAAGACTATGCAACCTCTTAGTCGCGGTAGACAAAAAATTTTAGTGAAAATAGGATTTAAACTATTTATTAAAAAATAAATCAGCTTTATTTATTTAAATTTCGGGACGATAAGCAAACTTTTTTGAGCGAGAGCTAGCAGCCCGATAAACGGTACATACAGGTACGAGGTCGACATTCCGTGGCGTCTATCATGCCTTTGCAACATAACACAACTGGTAGACTTTTGTTTTTGTATTTCATACATTATAAACAATTATTTAAAAAAATTTTAGGCTTACATATTTAAGTCAAAATTGACTGATTTTTTCACACCTTGCGTGGGTGGTAGACACGGCACAGCAACGCTTCGGGCGCGGTAGACATATATTTTTCGTTATGCTTATACGTAATCAATAACATTACCGAGTTTCAGCCTTATATATATAAGACAATTTCACAAGTTTTTGCAACATATTGCAAAATTTTTTATTAATTATTGCAACGATAACTTTTTGGTAGACTCGCGTTTTCTTCTTTTAAGTAAACTAATCTTTGATTTAAAAAAATTCTGGCTTTATATAAATAATGTATTAAAAACTGTCGCTATATCCCCTACTATAAATGAAAACAGGCTTTGATTCCTTTATTAGTCAGAAAATTTCTGTCACCTGACACTATTATTTTTCATGGCATTCGGAATATATATATATATATATATATATATATATATATATATATATATATATATATATATATATATATATATATATATATGTATTCATGATCGCTCAAACTCCGATTATTTTGAAAATATTTGATTTGAAATGAACGATGAAAAAAAAATATTTTACAAAATCAAGGTAATGATTACTAGAGATTCAACAGAAGGGCCTAAATAGGATTGGATGCATGTTGTCGTAGCGCAGTATTTTTTTTAAACAAAATGGAAGCGCATGACCACCACCTTTGGCGACTGGGACTTGATTCTTTGGTAGCCATTTTCCATGAAATCGTTGCCCGTTGGTGAATAGTGACCGCTAATCTATAGCTTTAAGTAACAATCGAAATAGCATAGTAAAACACGTTTCTGGAAGCAAAAATTATGTACCCTCTTCTCCCCGTTATCAAAATATTCTAATCTGCCAAAATTTCATGAAAATTCACCAAATTTGGCGAGTTTTGTTGAAAAATGGAAGACATCTTTCACAAGCTGTGCAGATGGATGTCCTGCCACATGTAGATGGTGAAGTCGTGTGGTATTTTTCATTTCTCAGCAAGTCTTCAAATTTAGTGACTTTTCTTAAAATTTCGGCACATTTTAAGCCCTCAAAATTTCAACAACGGGGGGAGTAGCTAAAATAATTAACACCGCAAAAAAAAAAAAAAAAAAAAAAAGAAGAAGTTTCAATATGCCTTTTCGATTGCTGCCTGTTTAATAGTTTTTCCTTTTTACACAATTACTGTGGTTTCCTAATAAGTTATATTATCTTTGGTACAACTACTAAGAAAGAATAGTAACTAGATTAATTGTTCGAATGTAATATTGAATATGGAGTCAATAAATAATCGTTAAAATGCTTTTTTTCTAGGGGTTTGGTATCCAACGACGTACCTTCTCTACAACCCGGCCGAAGCACCAGCTATGTATCCTAATTACGTAATGCCTTTCGATAATAGTTACGGTTACTACTATACGTTGCCTGAAGTGCCTCATGTACAAGAATACGCTCCTGTGACTTACCCAGAATACCCAAACGCCTTAAAAAGTAAGTGTTGTTTTAAGTCAACATAAAAGGAAATCATAGATGTGGAAAATGAAATTGCTTATACACTCAAACTGTGCGGTGGAACCGCATAAAAATGGTTTGTTTTACAAATAACTTCGTTTGTTTAAAAAGTAATTTCGTCAAGTCCCAATTTGATTAAACATTTATATATTGCACAAAAAAAAAAAAAATCGCACAAAAAAAGATTTCACAAACAGAGGTTTGAGTGCATTGTAATTTTTGAAACACACATGTAATTGTGTTAAACTTTATAAAAATCTTTATACATGTGCGATACTTGTATTTTTTTCATCAATGATATATTATTTGTAGAAATAAATAAGTAATTAAAGTAAAGCTATTCAACTAATTTGAACACTTTGTTGTAAACTTAAAATTCACGTAAATGCAACAATCAATAAAATTTGAAAGCATTCTTCAATTTTGAGTATTTTTAAAAAAATATTTAAAGGTTAAAAAATCATTAATTTTATCAAAATAATGTATGCAACAGGTTAGTTACTGGTTGTTTAAACAACGTAACAGGATTTTTTTAATGTTTAATAATATATTTAAAAGAAATATTGTAGTACTAAATACTATCTTTAAAAGAATAATTAAATTTAATTAAGCTTTACAATTTGTTCTCGATAGATTATTATCGAAGCTTCTTAATTTGTCCTTATAACTTGAAAATAATGACATAATTTGTTCTTATGTGTAATATTGCATAATTTGATTTTAAACTTGAAAGTACATAACTTGTTATGATACTTGAAATTAAGTTTTTTTTTCTTCCTTCTTTAGATTGCATAAATGATTTTCAAACTTAAAACTACCTACAGCACTTGATACTGACTGAACTTGATCTTAGTTATAGTTCAAAAAATTAATTTTAGGTTAATTCAAACGGAGTTTGATTAACATTGATTTCTAAATTCAGTCATTTACACACACTTTGTCATTTGGATTCGAACAATATCAGCTCTCCCTACTTTTTAGTATAAGTAAAATGTTTTTATGCCCAAATATTTGCCTAAGAAATGTTTGAGTATTTTATGATGATTTCAACATTAATGAGACTCATACTTATTTAATTCCTTCAATTATTATATTTTCATTTTAAATTCATTTTATTTTTAGTAATCGAAGCAATCGAAGAAAAACAAGTTTTCCCCTTTCCGGACGCGATCACAAATATCTTCCGCTTCTTTGGATTTCAAGATTCTAAGCAGATTTCGCTGGTTAAAAATAGAATATTTTTCTTAGATTTTAGTGGCTAAGCATAAATGATTCTCCATGCAATACCTTGAATCCAGTAACACAACGAAGAGGGATTATTTGAACACTGCCAATTTTATTTTCTCCCCATATTAGTTATTTATTTTCTACAGCTACATTTAAGCATTTCTAATGTTGGAGATAGGGGGACACAGTAAAACACGAGGCACAGTGGGACAAATTATTGAACTACTAAAATTTTGAAAATTATGACAAATCTTAGCTAAAATATATTGTAACTCCGAGGAAACTAGCCACTGCCACATTTCATTTAGCAGGGGAGTAGCAGCATTTTTTTATTCTTACTATATCACTGTTAGAAAAACCATGAAAGTTTTACTTTTGTGAATTTGAGGCATGAGTTTTTGTTCAGTAATCAGTATCAATGAGTTAATTTAAAGCTGAAACTTTCTTCTTCACATATGTATAATGCTCCTTATTTCATTCATGAATGCTGTGCAACTTTTGACTCTTGATTTGGAAATACTGCTTCGGGGGTGCAGCGGGACATCTCGACGCGATAACAGTAGAACAGTGTCTTTTGTGACTCCATCAGTATTGCCCATTTTTGTCATTCTACCGTAAAAAGGAAGCATTTTGGAAAACATTACTGCTGAATAGTAGCAAAATAAAATCCAGTATCTAAACTCTATTTAAAAATTAAAGAAATTATAATAAAACGCATGAAAATTGTCCAACTGTAGCCCCCCCCCCTATTTTATTTCATAAAAACCAAAGTTTTGCATTTGTAATCAATTGACAAACCTCTTGGAAAACTTTAAAATTTAGTGAAGATGATTTATATTTCAGGAAACATATCGATTCTTTTAAAAACATCTACACTAACTTCTTTATTTTTTTTTTCTTTAATTCATTGTAAAATAATCATTAAAAACGAAATTGCTTAACTTTACCTATTTAAGACACATATATACTGAATTTCAAAATTTAATGAATAGAGTCATATTGTATATTTCCATAAAGGAATAAAAGAATTTCTTTATTTTGAAAAAAATCATTAAATGTTGACTATCTCCATTTTTACGGAAGCTTGTTTATAAATATCCCGTAATCATTTTTTTTAAAGTCCTCAGAGCGGCGTTGTACTCCACGTTTCAACGCTTTCAATGCAAACCTCATTTCAGGGGTAGGAGGTGGCTCAATATTAAGGCATTCTCAATCTCACTTATAGATAAGTATAGCTGCGGGGTCGGAGAGAAATGACTGACTCCTATTCCAACTTGGGACTTTGAGATTTTTTGAGCCATTGATTCCGATTCCCACTCCTTTACCCCAAAATCTGTCCGACTCTGACATTGCAAGTATTGGCAGAATTGTGAACTTCGAGGAAAAATAAACGACTCCGACTCCTTTACACCAAAACCAGTCTGACTCCGACTCCAACATCACCGGCAGAGTTGCAGACTTCGAGGAAAAATGACCGACTCCGTTTCTTGGAATTTTAAATATTCGACTACCAACTCTGACGTCTTTAACTCAAAATCAGACCGACTCCGATTCCACGACTCCGACTCCGCAACCCTGCTTATAAATTCAATCATACGTTTGTTTTCCTATAACAATCTGAAAATCTTCTGATGTTTATGTAGAAATTACAGCGATATAATGATCAATTTCCATCCATGACCCAGACTCTTGAGATGTCATGTCTGAAGGATTTTCTATCATATTTTACTTTTCTGGTCAACGTTTTTAGAAAAATATTGAATGGAAAAAGGAGTTTCTGATCATTGTAACAGAAACACCAATCTCTGATTCAAAAACTGATAGTTTTGAACGATATAATAATTACATAAAGCTATAACTTAACATTCAAAATTACAGAAAAAATCGGCACCAAGTGATTTTGATAACACTTAACGATTGATATTGTAAACCAAGATCACATTAAGCGGAGGTTTAGTTAACAATTAGGTTTAGACGATTAATAGAATCTTTTTCGAAT
This sequence comes from Uloborus diversus, assembly GCF_026930045.1. Classification (NCBI taxonomy): domain Eukaryota; kingdom Metazoa; phylum Arthropoda; class Arachnida; order Araneae; family Uloboridae; genus Uloborus; species Uloborus diversus. The sequence continues at coordinate 11,590,461 of NC_072740.1, forward strand.
GAACTAATTCTATAAGATTATTAAAAACCTTTTGCATCAATTCAATAAACAACTAAATGAAGGAATACTAAATAAATAAATAATGTAACAAAAAAAAAAAACGAATACATTAATTAATCATCTTATGAGAAACAATAAATGAGTGAATGAATAATAAAATAAATGAATGAATGATTAAATATGTAAATTAATATGTGAAGAAATATAAATGAACTAAATAATGAATGAATCATCATGTGATTTTATAAATGAATGAATAAGTAAACGAAATTAACTATTTCACTTTGCCCCGCGTGCACTTGATGGTTTGATGAAACATTAAAAATCAAAACATGCCTATTATTAGCTAAATAAGTACTGCACCTGACACCAGCAGACCTCAATTAATACTTCAAATGTTGATTGCAAAAACTTTATAATTGTATAAGAATAAAAATAAATTTTGATAAACATAAAAATTTTGCAATGTGTGCATTAAATTCTGAATATCACTTGCATTATGTTTTCTCATCATCTTTGAGCTTTTTATTTTTTGACTAGACTTAATTACGTGTTTGAGAACATGGTTTAAATATTGCTAAATAGGTGGCGCTGCTAACTGAAAAAATATTTCACTTTACCCCACATTCTCCTATATTCGTTCTCATCTATGCTAAGAAAAGGAAAACGCGATACGAACCGGCCTCACTTTTAGTTTTCTTGATATTTTCTTTTCATTTGTATGTACAAATAAAATGGAAAGATGATGTTTGACGGACTGATGTTGCATGATGGACAAGAGTTTTATGGAAGCGCTGTTTTTTTTTTTTAAGATAATCAATTTTGCTGAGAAAAAAAAACATATTAATTAAGATAAAGAAATAAAAATAAAAGAACTTGTATCCTAAATTTGATGCATGTGTGTACGGAAATATAGGCATGACTAATCTCGAATAAACATCGTGTTAAAGCATACAGATACAGTATCATAATAAGAACAAAACCAACTGCATGGGTATAATTTTTATAGCTATTACAATCTTTTATCTCAAAAGTAGTGGATATGATGTAATCCCTTTTTAACAGATACAGTTCGCTCTCTATTTAACGACTTTCAAGGGACCACAAAAAATCGTCCTTAAGTAGAAAGCATCCTTAAATAGAATGCTTTTAACACTATAGTGGACCATCTGGGACCGTGAAAAGACGACGTTAAATAGAACATCGTTAAGCAGAGAACCAACTGTAGTAGCTACGAAAACAATTTTCACGTCTATTAATTTGCTAAAACTTTTAAATAGACCAAATAAGCTCTTTATACTGAATGTTCGTTATACTGAATAGCGGTATATTCCCTGCGGATCATTCACAAATACTCCATAGCTGCTGTAAATAAGAATACCGCTGTATGATTAAATCTCTATAGATTGTAATAGTTTAAGAATAGTATAATGAAAATCCAACGTTCATCATAACTCGCGGCCTTGGAAATAAAACCTTAATGCGTCGAAAATGCAGTTTGCATTTTGTATTTGTGCATCAATAACAATTCAATGTTTTTCAAGCGTTGTAAATGAGAGTATGACTAGAAAGATTGTGAAGCATATCGTGGGTATTAAAAGTTAAAAGATTTATTAAACAAATATTTAACCACCATCCCCAATAAATCTTTACTATTCTGAAACGAAATAAGGCATGGGTTTAGAAAAGCTGAATAACTATTCAAAGTTTTTTAAGCGTTGTAAATGAGAGTATGACTAGAAAGATTGTGATGTATAACGTGGGTATTAAAAACTAAAAGCTTCGTTAAACAAATATTCAACCACGATACATCTTTACTATTCGGAAAAATTTTAGGCATTGATTTAAAAAAAAGCTGAATGTAGTTACCCAACGAATGCATCTAAAATTAAATTACTTTCGTTTCCAAATGAGATATCTTTATTTGTTTCAACGCTGAATAAATTTTAAAAGTAAAAAACATAACTATGTAGATTTTCAAATACTTAATAATGAAAATAAAATTTTATGTTGAAAAGTAGTTGATTTTTTTTTCTAGTTTTCTTTTAAAATTTAGCTGTTTTTACTTAACCCTTTGGAATCATCTGAAGAGATTTGAAGGCATCAGAAACATGCTTAGGCAATTAAACCTGACTCTGTAGGGTGAAAGAGCGCTTTAATGCACATAAAAAGTCTTTAAGAATTAACTGGATTGCTTTTATTATCAGATTAAGTTAACTTGATTTTATAGTGAGTATGCGCTTACCGTATGCGCTTGTTTTTGGAAATTAGAGAAGTTGTAAAAGAGATTGTTTTAACAAAGTATTCATTGGCAATATCGTACTAAGAACGATGTCTCTTCGGAGAACGATGCGGACAACATAAATTTGTTTTCTTTTTCTTGTTCTCAAAAAAGTGTTAAGACAAGATTGCCTCATGGATATCAAAAAAAAACTTCCTTCTTTCCATTTGAGAAGACTGCTCCCTATAACAAAGCATATCTGAATTATTAGTTTTAAAAAGGGAATGCATCAAAATTTTTTTGGAAAAACTTACTCTTTACATTAACTCTTTTCGTAATTCAAGGTTAAGAAAGAAGGACTTATTTACATTAATCTTCTCCTTCGTTACTATGGACAGTTATTTTAAGAAAATAAACAGAATAAAATGTAAGTACACATAATAAAATATAAACTTAAAATACTTCTTTTGTATTTTATTATTCAATATTTTGAAATGAGAAATATGAAAATGCAAATTTAGTATTTATTTGCATAGAAATAATTTTTCCTTATTTTTTTTTTTTTTACTGACAGTGAAGTCAAGTAGGGGAATGGCATTTTCTGCATTAGACTTACATACAGTGTAGTATAAAATAATATATAGGAAATTTAATTTTGTTAGCCTGTTAAACTGTATTCTGTAAAGTTTTTAAATCTCAAAAAAATGTATAAATTATAAAACATTCGTAAATTATAAATACAAATACAAATACAAAAGTGACTACCAGCAACAAGCTCTGGGCCCAGCAAGACTAGTCCTAGTCAATTTAATATAAGGGGGAAAAGAATTGATCTGTGAACGTGTTTTTTTTTCTGGCGGTTTTTTTTTCCGGTTACATGTACTTAAGTTTTCATTATATTCTTGAGGAGGAACAGTTGATGAAAAAAAAAGGGGGGTTACTTCTTTTAAATTAATGCCCTTGTTCAAATGTTCAAAATTTTGCTTTTAAAACTTGACTCACTAAATTACTCCAAAACTCAAAGAGTAAATAGGTTAATTAAGAGTTAGAGTAAATACATATCAAAAAAGCATTGTTTGAAATAATAAGGCATCAAGAACGCATTTTCGTACTGGCTCGAAATAGTATATTGTTTTTGAAATAAAAGTCCTGGATTTTTGCCACAGTGTTATTTTTCCGTTGCAGTTTGCGCGAAAAGAATTTATCTTCAAGAAATAAATGATAAGCTTAAATATTTTTTTCCAACAGGAACGGTTTGTAGCAGTGTAAGAAAAAAAATGAATGGTTTCATTTAATGTTTCCCCCCTTTTTTCAGTGGCAAATTATGAAGCACGAAAAAGCTCACCAAAATGAAATGATGATAGTAATAGAAATAATTATAATAATAATAATAACAGACATAAAAAGATTAATTAATTAATTAAATCTTTAAGAGCACATACTAGTTATACGATATACATATGTTTCGAGCTTACAAGGAACATTTTTCCCTTTCAGTGAGCTTACGGATGAACAGTCTTTCGTCAAACGAAGTAAAAAAAAAAAAGAGTCTGAAATCAGTTTTTCTTTTAAATGTTTTACTTTTCATTGAATAGGGTATGGTAGCCAAAAGGGGTCAAAGGGGTAAAGTGGTCATACATCAAATAAATGCTGTAGCTTAGCAAAAATATTCGAACGAGTGTAAAATTTTTCTTTAGATTTTAATAATTGGGACATTTTACATTTAAACATTGATTACTGGCAGTATTTTATTTAGTGAAAGTCGTCGTTCGGATTGCTCATGAAACATTTTAGAATCTGAACGTCTCTAAATTTTCCTTAAACGTGAAATTGTTTATTAAAATATTCAATGGTTGCACAGAACACTCCACACTACTCAAAAACACTTCTTCATTAGCAGCTAGCTGCATTCAGTTTATATATGACACCGTGAGAAGCAAAAGGATGTAATTTGACATTTCAAAAGTTTGAGCAAAACGCATTCAAAGTTTAGATCCTAGATAGGCTTCCATTGTTTCTTTTTTTCCCCCTAAATTATGATGTATTTGCAGTGCTTAACAGGACTATTTGTACTTTCTATTGTCCCAAACTAGAAGACGGTTTGCACTGGTTATCTCCAAATTTTTAATTCCGGCACTTATACCCCTTTACTTCTCAGTACATCATATATGATAAAACAATTTACGTAAGATGGGGTAAAGTGGACATATGATTTTACTTAACGTATCTTCTAAAGTCACTTAACCCTAACTTATAAGGCAGTTATTAGTTAAACATTGATTTCCTTAAACATGTATTGTTTTTATAGTAAAGTGACTAAATAAAACTGAGCTTAAGTGCAATTAAAAGGACTGAAATTAAAGTAAGACTGTAACTAAGCACTGATATTTTTTTCGAACTTTTTCTGCAACCACAGTTTTTCATTTATTTTAGTAGAATAATTTATTTCCCCGAAAGAGTTATCTTAAATATTAATAGAAATTGAAACTTAGAACAAGAAGTATTTCATATAGAATTAAAGAATTAAATAGCGCTTGGTCAAAATAAGTTTTTTTTGCTTTTACTTTTTAATAAAATAACATTCTCTTAGAGCTCTCTGAAAATAACATTTTCTTAATAGTACATAATTTAAGTAATTTAGACACGATTGAGATGCTGTTTTAAATTTATTCAGGGTTAAATTTTACAATTTATAATTAGTTATGGCCTATTATATTAAATATCGTACTTACGAACAGATATTTACATTTCTTTTAGGTTCGAAAACTCGCCAAATGTAGCCACTCTTAGTGACACTTGGCGATTTCTTGCCATAGCTCGCGCCAAAAACAAGCCGCAAAATATAATGCCAATTTGACGATATCTATTCAATTCTGCCAAACTCATAAAGTTCCACTTCAAAATGCAAAATAGTTAAGTAGTAGTAGTATTAAATGAAAATCTTTAAAACGTGACGTATTTCTGAAAGAAAATTGATCGAGTAAACTCCGATTTTAACAAGTAGATTACAATCAATTTATCGTATAAAAACATAAGAATAATATTTATTTATACCATGTGTAACAATATATAAGTAAAACGTCCAGATAAAACATATGGAATTTTTCCTCCGCAAAAAACTATAGTTTACGCTGATTTTCAATTTAGGTTTTGATGAAAGTGAATAAAAAGTTTTAAATTTCACAAAACATTTTTGAACCGCCAAATGACTCCAATGCTCTCTCTCGCTTAACTACCGAGGATAATATGTCCTTTGCACAACCCGCAGTTCTGATATATGATCATAAGGGTACATCCGGCAGAGGAATGTTTAACAGAAAATTGAGTGCGCAGAGTAGGAAGTAAGCGTCAAAACCTTAAATGGATCACCTTAAACTAATGTTTGAAGAAATCCTGCACATGTTCATTGAAGTTCTTCGAGATTAGCAGCGTACTCAGTAGCAGGAAAACTCTTACATAGATTTCTACAGACAGTAAACTACCGACTATGGGCGAGCGGATTATTTTCTTTGATGTCTTCCGCGGTCATTCGCATTTTTTTTTTCTGTAACAATAATTTATGGGGTGTAAAAAGTTATAAGAAACGAGCTGATGAGTGCATCACATGACTTCCTTTTACTCCAATTTAATGATAATAGTGACTTGGAGTAAGCAAGGAAACACTAAATATTTTCACCCCTAGTTTCTTGCGAACCGAAGAAAAAAACGTTTTACACAGATTTATTTCCCCATTATTGGCAATTTTAATGTGATTCAGAGGTTAACTCTTTAAATATCACCAACATTGGCCGAATTAAAACAAGGTTTACAAATCTAAAAAAAATCGCCAAATCTTTCGCCAAGTTGGCGACAAAACTTGGCGGCCAAAAGCTTGGCGATATATCGCCATGTGTTTCACAAATTATAACACCTCTTTAGTTAACGTTGAAATTAACAATGATTTCCCCCAAAAAAGGTGTAAAAGACCCCCTTAGGAACATCCGAATGCAACCAAAAGAGAAGGTGCACAACTAGACCCCACTGGGAGTCTACGTACCAAATATCAACTTTCTAGGACATACCGTTTTGAGTTATGTAAGATACATACATACATATACACATACGCACATACATACGCACATACATACGTACATACGACGTCACGAGAAAACTCGTTGTAATTAAATGGGGGATCGTCAAAATGGGTATTTCGGATGTCTATACGTTCCTAGGCACTTATCCACGTGTGTTCGGGTCGAAAAAAAAAACTTAACAATAATTTGGGGTTGAGCAAAATGGAAATTCATGCCGATTTTTGAGTGAAATTTTTTTTGCGAATACAATACTTCCTTTTTTGTAAAAAGGAAGTAAAAAGTGCTTTGTGAAACATTGTATATGAATGGTGATCAGAAAATGCAGAATACATTTTTAAAGCAAGGAAGTGAAGTACGAAATAAGCATTTGTTTACATAAACATTGTTTGGTAATAAAATGCTGTTAAAAACATAAATTGCAAATAAATAATTTCAAAAAGAAAAGAGAGGCCTGACGTTATTGTAAAAATTTAAGGATACTGTTGAAGTCATGACTGAATGTTTAAACAATATAATTAATTAAATTGTCATAAAAGCATTTTGTGTAAAAATTTGTTTATTTTCAGTTACACTGTAGTTTTTACAATAAATTTTTTTCCCGATCACAGCAGTTGTACACTTATCTAAAAGCAACTCATGTTGTGAAATCAGACTTTTTTTTATTATTATTACGAGAGCCATAGCCAATGGTAAACGTTCCAACCAATTTTTATGGAGCTATACAGCGACGGCAACGCGTAAGAGTAAATACTGATGGCGTCACATGTGATTAAAAAAAGTGTGTGGTCAAGTGGTCTGAGTTACGGTTTGATAGGGTCTGGTGGGGTAAAGTGGTCATAAAATCGTAGGTTTTCAACTTTGGTGGATAATAAATACAACAAATAATTTAAACACCTCAACTTTTTTTGTTGTTATTTTACATTGCATTATTAAAGAACACAGTACATTGAAGTTTAGAAAAAAAAATATTGATTTAATTAGTTTTATAACACTTTCTTTTTCCTTTGTATTTATGACCACTTTACCCCATGGGATGGGGGAAAGTGGTCATAGCATGGGGTAAAGTGGTCATAGTTAAAAATACATGCAAAACCGTATTAAATAACCCTAATATTTGTATATTTCAGTTATTTTTATGGTTACAAGCATATGCACTAATATATGCGTGTATTCAAGAGTATATACGTGTCGTGTAAACATGAGTAATCACGTTCATATATGAGTAGATACCGTGCATACCTGAGTATATACATGTATAATAGACGTATATACGCATATATGTACAAGTGTACATGTGGGTATATACATAACTGTACATAAATGTATATACGGGTATACACGAGTTAATTCGTGGATGCATCCAGTGCGTGTTTGTACGCGCACGTATATACACGTATATATGGAAGCACGAGTATATACGTATGTATACGTGTAAACACAATTATATACCTGAAAAAACGTATATACGTACATTTATGTGTCCGTACATACTCGTCAATCAGTACATATATGTATTCACGAGTATATACGCTTACATACATGTATGCCTACAGAGTGAATCCAAGCTCTTGAGCAAAAATCTAAGGGGTGTGAGAGGTGAGGATAAAAAGCAAAGAATAATAAGGAGTTTATTGTCGTTGACGCGCTACATGCACACAAAGCCTGAAACTGATGGATTCAAAACAGGTCACAAATTTTTTACACAAAGATGATTTTACTCAAAATTTAGTTTTTAAGAAATATTTAGAGCACTTTTTAAAAGTTACGGCCCGTAGTAGTTCTAATACACGCATCGCAACAAAGGCGCAGCGACGGATGAAAGTTTTTCAAAAGTCTCGTTATTAAAACAGAGAGTGCTTTGTGATTGCGACGCATGCATTACAGCTGCAGGCCGCAAATTTCTTCAATCGCTTTAAAACCTTCTTACAACCTAAAATGTTGTGCAAAATTGTCTTAGTGTAACAAATTTGTGACCTGTTTTGTATTCATCAGTCTTTGGCTTTGCGTGCATGTAGCGCGTCAGCATTGTGTTTGTGACCATATGTTCCTTGTGATTCTTGCTTCTTATCCTCCCCTCTAACACCTGGTAAAAATTTTCCCAAGAGTTTAAACTAACCCTGTATACTTGTATGTCATATGCTTGTATGTAAGTATCTACTCGAGTACGTATGTGTATATACGTGTCTACCTGAGTATATAAGTGTTCGTATACATACGAGTAAAAGCAAGTATATACTTGTATAGTCGAATGTATATCTGCATAGATAAAAAATACCCATATCGCAGATACCCATATACGTATTTATTGGTGCATTTATGTGAATACGTTTGTATACGTGCCTACACGAGTATATGCGTATGCATACGTATATACTCGTATATTTAACCCCATTTGCGGTAAAAACAATACATATTAAGTGAAATTAATATTTAATTCATATCTGCCTTATACATAACTCTTAAGTGACATTAGAAGAACAATATTCGTTAAGCCTAATATTATGACCACTTTACCCCATCTTACTGAAATTGTTCTAAAAAATGATCTAAAATATATTCAGCTAACTGCTAATGAGTAAGCGATCTTAAGACATGTAGAAAGCTTCCTGTGCCGCCAATCTGTTCATAATTCTAACAAACAAAATTTCCCAAAGAAGTTAAAAGAGGTGTTTAGATTTTTAAAATTTTCATATTTACACAAAATATTTTTTTTTACCAATTAAAATTTTGCCAGGTTTGGAAATTTTGTATTCAAAATGTAGTTTTTAACTCCCCGAACCTAAAATAAAATTTTCACATTCATTCGAACATTTATTTCCAAGCTATAGTCATTTATTTGACGTATAACCACTTTACCCCATTGACCACTTTCCCCCACCACACCCTACGCTTTAGATGGAGGGTTTGACTCCTACCTTCGCTCGAGATGTACTTTGCCTTCTGCTGACTAAATGCTTTCCCCCCATGTAAATCTCAATAAAATAGATATTACCATATGTAACGTATCAACCACGGATAAGCGATATCTGCAGTCATGTAAGATATTACCTTTTTACGTAATACGGAAACCTACCAATATGTAAATAAAAACTATTTATAAGACATTTTACATTTTATTAAAATACCTGTGAAATTCGTTCCGTAGAACCTAACATACTAAATGTAAAGACAAAACGACAAAACATTTAAAATTAATTTTTTTTAAACATTTATTGTGATTCCTGAATGTTTTTATCAAGTGAAGCTATTTCCTTTTTGCATCGAGGTCTTCAATTTTCAAATGTCTTTTTTAAAATTCTTGTTTTATTTAACAGTAGCACTTTAAACACAAACGCATTAAAAAAAACGGGAGTGCGTGTAAAGTATAAGAAACAAACTACTTAAATGAGATTAACGACAAAAAAAATCCAATTTAAACTTTCAAAACTCAACAAGTAGCAAAAAAAAAAAAAAATCAAATGAATTAAAAACGATTTTTGCCTAGTACTTTAAAAAGGCGCATAATTTTTACCAGCATTAGCATTGAAAATACAATTTATTTTTCTTATGAATTATTTTATATTAATTCCGAAAAAAAAACATTAAATTGTATATTTTATTCCACTAGATATTTTCTCACTATTTAATTACTGTCCAAAGAAAAATAAATGCACAAGCAAACGAAAGTACCACCATTAAAAATTTAGAATAAAAATACATCATATAATTTTACATCACTTTTTTAATCGCACATTTCCCAATTATTGAAGTACCCCAGCAAAAGAGTCAAAGAGCAAAATTAAAAATCAGTGTAAAAGCTTTACTTAAATTACAAACATTTTATTCGTTAACAAGTAAAATGGCAACAAACGTATAGTAAGATATCGAATACCTAATATATAAAAATCTCGTGTCACGGTGTTTGTGTTTGCACTCCTCCAAAACGGTTCGACCAATTTTTAGGAAATTGTTTATGTATGAGAATCGGTCGTTAAGTATACTTCACACTGTTGGGCAATTAGGGTGTTCCTATCCAGATTTTTCTTCTTTATTTTTTTAACCCTTTTTTGGTATTTTTTTAAGTTTGGCCTCAAAAAATACCTATAACCTCAAATTTTGACCCTCCTACCCCCACCCTCCTAATTTTTAATCAAGAATTTCCCAATTATTGAAATACCCCGCAAAAGAATCAAGGAACAACACTGAAAATCAATGTAAAAGCCTTGCTTAAATTACAAAAATTTTATTCGTTAACAAATACAATGCAACAAAGAAAAATGTCCAATAAGATAATGGATATCTAATATACAAGGTGAGTCTAAACTTTTGGGGAAACTTTAAGGGGTGTTAGAGGGTTGGATAAGAAACAAGAATCGTCCAGGAAAATACGGTCGCACACGCAGTCACTGACGCATTATATGCACACAAAACCAGAAACTGATGGATGCAAAACAGGTCACAAATTTATTACACAAAGACGAATTTATGCAAATATTTTTTTAGAATATAAATATTATAATTTAGTTTTTCAGAATGGTTTAAAGCTGTTGTTGAAATTTGCGACCTGCAGCTGCGTCGCAACGACAAAACACTCACTGTCGCAATAACGAGCCATTTCGACAAAATTTTAGCAGTCACTGCGACGTGTGTATTAGAGTTACTGTAGTAAACCTTTCTTAAAAACTAAAGTGTTAAATAAAATCGTCTTTATGTAAAAAATTTGTGATCTGTTTTGCACTCATCAGTTTCTGGCTTTGTGTGCATGTAGTGCGTCAGCATTGCGTTTGCGACTATATGTTCCTATATGGTTTTTGCTTCTTATCTACCCCTGAAACACCTCTTAAACTTTTGCCAAAGAGTTCAGACTCACCCTGTATAGCCACACACTTACAATTAATTCGTTATTTTTTAATTAACAACCAAAATGTTCACTAGAAATAATTCATATTCCAGAACAACATTTGCCGGTTCAGCTAGTATATACATTAGGGTGTCCCAAGATATAATGGCGAAAAAAAATTTTGTGAAATCGAATACGCATATCCTCCAAATTTTTTCCTTTTCACCTCAGAAACATGAGAAAAAAGTTCCATTGCAATTAAATAACGGGAACCCGTGCCGACTTGAGGTCAAAGTTGGACCTAAAATCCTGTAAGGCGACTACAGTGTGAAAAATTGCTAACTGCATAATTCATTACTACACGCGACATCAATTTATTTAAAGCATATATTTACAACAATATTAGACTAAAAGAAACATTACTGTACATATTTTTAATTCAATGTTTGCTTTTTGCAGTCAGAATAGAACGTCCTCTGCTCTTGAACACAACGTAACAGATTGTTTTTATTCCTCATCAGCTGTTAGCAAACCATGAAAGTTCTGCATCATTTTTACCGCTCTTTCAGCTGCATCGTTTACTGCACTAAGCTTTGAGACAGTCTTTTTCACATAAAGGAATGAAATATTATTGACCATACCATAAAAGCTGGATGAATTTTTGTAGAGCAGCTTTTGAGATAATTGGGTCCACATTTTCGTACACTTTTATCAAAAAGCACAAATCTTTTTTAGGTGCTTTGACTGTCAAAATGCATTGAAGCCATGGTTTCACGTATATTGTCACTTCAAAAAGCAGACATCAAACAATGCTTCATTTTCCTTCGTAAATCGCTCGAGCCATCCATCGAGCTTTGTGCATGACTCCCGGTGGTCTTATTTTAAATTCATTTTCTGTATCTAAACCTAAAAATAGGATAGGCAGTTCTGTCAATTCTTGATAGTCATCCCTGAGCGTAATATTAGTAAGTTCAGCACGGTAAAAGTCAGGTAAATTTTCCAAGTTAGGATACAGTTCGGAACAACTCCGCAGCTCCTCCATAGCACTGTATTTAAGTGAGATAGATCAGTTCATATATATGATGGCGGCAAGCAAAGGAAAGCATTTCTCTATCAAATTTTTGCTCAAGAATAGCTCAAGAACCACTTAAAGGACCTGTTCTGGAAGCTGTAATATCACAACTTAACTTTGTCTTCGAGATTCCAATCTAAAACTGCCTTTCAAGCAGCCTGTGTTTGTTCTTTTCCTGTGGAATTATCCAGTTTAGACTCAGCAATGCATTGTTCCGTCACATCCATATAAAATAACTATAGATAAGCGATCTTCTTTTGATTCTTGAGCACTCAAAGCAGGCAACAGTCTAATCTTCCTCTATTTTGATTAACCGAAGTGCATCAGCATGTGCAATATTGAATAAATTGTTTAAATTACTTGAAAATTCTTGTTGGCACTGCCTGAATACTTCTTGCAGTTTCTCTGCATTTTTTTTGTAAGTCTCTCTAGATTTGATACAGGTTTTTAAGTTTATTCACACAATTTCGCAGCGATTTGGTGGGAACGCGTGCCTTTTCCCAAAAGATGATGCATTCCCGAATAGCGATATTTGCACTTTCACTGATGGTTAAATTTACTTCTCGAATGTTATAAAACAAAACCGACAGAACTTGTCCGTTAGAGGGAAGTTTCAAGCCCGTAGTTTGTTGTTTTACGACTCCTATTAAAAATATCCCTTTTTTCAAACTTTGCAATTCCACTGCCATGTTTCGTTCCCTATGGAAGGACTATACTGCGCTCGCTGACCGGAATGTATTCGTACTGACATGTTTGACGGTTTGCAAATTACTACGGATAAGCCCCCCTCCCCCCAACATATGTTTTTCTGTTTTCATTTGTTTTCTGTGCACTATTTACAGCTGTTTTGAGCTTTGCAAAACATCGCGTCGCCAGCATTCGCTTGCTTATATGAATACACGTGCTATTTACACGTTTAGGCCTTTAGGCGCAAGTCGGCACGGGTTGCCGTGCTTCAAATTGCATGAAACTTTTTTTCCAACGGTTTTGATATAAAAGGAAAAAAATAAGAGGGTATGCGTTTTGAAAAAACGACTTTAATTTTTTTGGGACACCCTAATATACATATATGTATTTCGGGAATAATCCCAGGAATTTAAAATAATGGTTATTTATCTCTTGAAATGTCTCAATTATTTATTTTTATACCAAAATGTAAAGAGAAAAATATTACTACATTCTAAAATACAGATGACCGACAGCTATTTCTTTCAACTACTAAATACAAAAGTATACCTTAAAGGTAAAAATATACTAGTGACTTTCTTTTTTTAAAAAAATTTGTATTAGATGTATGTTGTGTAGTGCACCGTAAAGAAATGTAATATTAAGACAGTTTTAAACCGTGTATTTTAAGTACATTAATATTTGCACTGTGGGCCAGTATGTGCATGAAAGGTTTGGATCTTTTTCCTTTTCTCTCGTTTATGTTAACAAAAGTTTTACCCAATAAAAGGAGTTAAAAAGTACAACAAAATTTAAAATGAATCTAACATCTACTCGGTACGAATAACTTTAGCTTAAAAAGTGCAATTGCTTTCTTCCTCCCTAAGTGTTTTACTATTTAAAACAAAAAAAAAATAATAATAATAACTCCTTCTTACTAATTTGACAGGTTCGACAATAGCGGGGCCCGTTTGTATAGTCAAGTACAAACAGGGCAAAGTGAAATAGTTTATTTCATTTACTCACTCAGTCATTTAATCTAAATCACTTACATTTTCATTTAATAATTAATACATTTACATTCTTTCAGTTAGTAATTTACTTATATTTATTCATTCTTTCACTTATTTTCTTATTAATTCATTTTTTTACTCGCTTACTTATTTTTCATTATATATCAATTGATTTATTCATTTAATTATTCGTTTTTTGTTTCATTATTTTTTTCAGTTATTCATTCAACTTTTTATTTACTGATTCTTTTGATCAAAAATATGTTTTACAATCAAATAGAAAATATTTCATTAGAAAAATATCTTATTTTTCACTTTATTCCATGGAAAAAAAAGTGAAAATTTTCCGCTTTTTTTGAAGACTCAAATTTACTGCCAAAAATAAAAAAACACCGTTTCAAACTACAAACTTCTTTATTTTTGTTATGTAATTTTAAAAGAAAATTTCCGATTTGTTCATTTTGAAAAAACTCAGTCAACTTAACCATTTCACTTTGCCCCACATTCCCTTACTAATCTAAATAAATAAATAAACAAAACATGGCTCTCGTTTTTATGTATTTTTCTCAATTACGATGTCTCTCCAAGTTTTCTAATTCTAAACAGAAAATCAGTTCTTTTAAATTTTAATTATTTTACCAGATCAAAATAAAAATAAATTTATTTAACGCTTCGGTTTTTATGTTTTTATCTTACAAAATTAATATCTTACGTGTTCATTTGTTTTCTTGTTTTAGAAAAAGAAAACAAATTTTACATTTCTTAGGTTTTATTCACAATTTAATCTATAAAAATAGCTATTATATTTCCTCCAAATTGTTTCTTTATTAAAGCTAAAAATTATATAAATCATCCCAATTTTGATAAGATCTCTATAGTGTATACTTAGAAAAAGAAAATATTTTACTTCAGGTTTCTACGTCTAACTTTATCTTGGAAAACTGATATTTTCTTTAACGTTTCGAAACTTTTTATCTAGCTGAATTGTAAACTTTTCTATTTCTCTTTTTTTTTAACATCAGTTTTGGAGTGCTATAAATAAGTCTCTTAAGTCATAAAATAAATCAATTAGCATTTATTTTGCAAGTTTTCCCTAACTTTATGTTTAAAAACTTGTTTTCTCTGAACTTTAAAGCTTTTATCATTTACAAATTTATTTGTCTTTTTATATGTGTGTGTTTTTACTATAAACTATTTTTATTATTCCCGCTATTGCTATTATTAGTATTATTTTTATTTCTATTATTACTATTAGTACATTATTAAAAAATGAAAAATGATCAAATATGCTTTGAACTAAAATATGATTAAAATGAAAAAACAACGTAAATGAAGCAAATTTTCAAGAAAATACAACATAGCTATTTCAAGGCTATCTCAAGACTTTTTTGTCTTGAATTGACCGGCACGTCATTTAAGGTAGTAAGGGGGTCAATTGAAATCCTCTGCCCCCCCCCCCCCTGGCGTTGAAAGATTCTTTTTTTTCCATACAAGTGGGCATGGATTTTGCTGTTTTCTGGTAAAATTTATGTTGAGTATGCCTGCTTCGCCCCCTCCCCCTGAAAAATTTCAAATGATGGGCCTGTGTATTGAGCATTTTTGCAGTAGAGAAAAGGCTTCATAGCAGCCTTAAAACAGCAACATGACGTGTTTTCTTGACAGTTTAGACTTTATTTGCGTCATTTTTATTTTTGTTATTATTTTTATTTTTTTCATTTTAATCAAATTATTATTACTACTATTTTTCAACAGAAAACGCAAAAAAGAATTAATACAAACCAGGAAAGAGGTTTGTCTAATTTCTTAATCATGAATGCAGAAAAATAATATTTTGAATAGTTTCATTATTAAGAAAAGTACACCGCAATGTAAGTATTGGTGAATATTTCATTTGTCAGCAGCATTTCAAATGTTAAAGAAACTTTCAATTCAAATATGTTTTCTTCCTGTAAATAAGCACACATCAGAGGAAGAAAAAACACTTGATAGCCTCTGTCTGCAGTGAAATAATCGCCAAAATCAGCCAACGGAGAGTTTATTTTGAATCGGCCATTCATAGCCGCCGTGGCCCCACAAGGATCCTTCTCAGCTGAGAGCTCCTGATTTGTTTCAAACAGTTAACCCAAACATACGTAGTTTCAAGTGGAGATGACTAGCTCACTCTGCGTCACTCACTTTTAGTCCTCGCTTCCTCTTTGGCAGAGGTGACTTTTGCGTAGTAGCTGGGAAAACTTTTTTTTACTGGAACCCAATGAGCAACAAGAACCTTATTTTCGCTGCGCATCCCCGAAGAAACTGCCTACCCATAGAGGGGTAAGTAAAAAAATTGGAATTTATGGGATTTTTGCCCATTGCTCCCTCTTTTTTTTTTTTTTTTGTAATGCATTGTCAGTTGCTCCTCAGATCAGCTGTTAGTCTAATTTCTGTCCGACTTGGAGACGCCGATGTAATCAAATTCCTCGCTTCAGAATGATGATACAATTACTTTTGTTGTTTTTCATTGCATAAAGACGGGGCTGATCTTAAACATTTTGGGAGATTGGCTTTAGATTGTCAGGTATGTGCAACAGATTAAAATATAAAGAGTTAAAGTATACTTTTTATCAATGAAAATCATAAATTAGAATTTAAAGGATTATTTTTTCCTCTTGCTCTCTTGTGGCATTTATGCAATGCATTGTGAGTCGCTCTTCAGATCAGCTGTTAGTCTAATTTCTGTCCGACTTGGAGACGCCGATATAATCAAACTCCTCGCTTCAGAATGATGTCGCAATTACTTTTGTTGTTTTTCACTGCTTAAAGACGGGGCTGATCTTAAACGTTTCGGGAGATTTGCTTTAAATTGTCAGGTACGTGCTTCATATTATTATTTGAAGAGTTTAAGTATACTTTTTATCAATGAAAATCATAAATTAGAATTTAAAGGATTTTTTTTCCATCTTGCTCTCTTGTGGCATTTGTGCAATGTATTACTGTGAGTCGCTCTTCAGATCAGCTGTTAGTCTTTCTGTCCGACTTAGAAACCACGATATAATCAAATTCCTTGCTTCGGAATGATGTTGCAATTGCTTTTATTTTTTTTCGCTGCTTAAAGACGGGTTTGATCTTAAAGATTTAGGGGGATTTGCTTCAGATTGCCAGGTATGTGCTTCAGATTATTATTTGAAGAGTTTACGTATACTTTTTATCAATGAAAATTGCATGTTTTTAAGCATTTCATGATGTAAATGAAATTTTTAGTGCACATTTTGAGTTAAGATTGTAGAAATATACTTACATGTGATGTGACTGAAAAATTGAATTTCTTATTAATTCAGGGTGGCGACAGATCAAGGAAATCAGGGAGATCAGGGAAAAGTCAGGGAACTTTATTAATCTGGGAAAAGTCAGGGAAATATCAGGGAATTTTGAAAAAATCACAAAAAATCAGGGAAAATGGATTTTATGAAGAAAAAAAAATTTTTTTTTTTTGCTTTACAAATTAAGTACTCCAATTCCCTATGCATTTTTCGCCAATTTTCTGTTCAAAAAAAAAAAAAGTAAAATTAATGAGGTGCGATTATACACTGCCGCATATTTGTGCATCTTTTTTCCTCAACGTTAAAGTATTGAATCTTACTTATTAACCACAGGATGAACTTCCTAAAATTGCTTCTGTGTCTGTTAGGTTTTTTATTTTACCTAGCTTGAAATTTCCTTTTACGCTTTCAATGCTACGTAAAATTAACAACCATACAGGCAAATAGGAAGCCTTCATTAATGCCTTAGCTCCTTTGCCTTTGTTCCATTGTCTCAAAGTAATTAGCGTTCTGTAATCACGATTTCAAGAAGAAATCTTTGGTTTTTGAATTAATACTATAAAAGCTTAAACGTTATTACTTCCTCGCGTTTTTAATTTAATTGCTAAAATTGAACTTTCAATTAAAAAAAAAATTTGTTTTTTACCGTTATACTATTTGTTTTCACCGTAGATTGTAAAGGTTTTTCTTTTCTTTAGACTTAAATGATTCTTTTATTTTATAACCAAGTTGTATTCTTCTTTTATATATTTTGAAATTAACTAATTGCTTTTTTTTTGGCATTTCAAAGTTATTTCTTACAAAAGCAATCTAAGATTTTTTTCCGTTACATACTGAAATCATTTGAAATAGAGTTAACTTGTGTACTTAAGTAAATATCTTTATTTTTTTATTGTTCAAACTGCTGTATTCATTCATTAAAACCTATGTTCTTGATTAGAGAAAAGCTCCCTATGAATGGATGTCAAATGGTTTCATCTGTTTTGCATAAATATGTCAATTAGTTATATAAGAATAACTACATTACTTCTATTCTTTCACTATTACTTGTTATTCTTGCAACAATTATTATACTGTTTGAAAACTTAGTTCAAAATAATTTCAATTACTTTTTAGTTCTATCATAAATACACATATGTTTTTAAGAGTAATTTTAATAGTTTCTTAAAAATTTTATGCTAAGTGTTTTCTGGAAGAAAAGTTTTTTTTTTTTTAATTTTCTCTAATCTTTCCATGTAGAAAAATTTAATATAATGTTTTGTAGGTTTTTGTTTCCAAAAAATTGACTTGATATGTTTTTTTTAACCATTCTATTTAAAAAGTAGCATCTTTTAAAAATATATCTTTAGTTCAACTTTACACAACTTAAAACGTTTAAAATACTGCATTTTATACAAACATACAATGGATTTCAAGTAGAGCAAAGAAAAAAAAAACATTATTATTGGTAACGTAAATCAGGGAAATTTGGTGAACTTAATCAGGGAAATCAGGGAAAAGTCAGGGAACTTTTTTTCAGTTTCTGTCGCCACCCTGTAAATTACATGTTTAATCGCAATTTTGCTCCGTTTCAAATATATCTTTTAGGGAATTTTCGTAAAAGACTTCCCTTAAAAATAAGGTCTAAACCTGCTTTCAGAAAATTCTGAATAGATAATATTTTACAATGATTGTATTGGGAAAATTTAGGACTTAAGAAAAGCAATTTATTCTAATCATAAAAATTTTAATATTGATTCAATGAAAGTGAGTAGTGGAGACTGAGTTACAATACTGATTTTGTGGACTAAAACTTGTGCAGGCTTTTTAATTAAGAATGTGTTGCGATTAAAATTTATTTCAAGCTTAACAATTTAAAGTATTTTACGTTTTAAAATCAGCTTTTGAATATTTTCTGACAGTTTGGAGTCTTATCGCACAGAAAATGCTATTTTTATTCCGTATTTAAATGTCGAGTATGGGAGCAAACCATTTAGATTTTACAAAAAGTTAAACTACAGTATTCAATATCTAGTGATTGGGCTGTAATTTTACGTTAATCAATTTATAAAATTTTCGTTTGGTTTAAAATCAATTTTTTTTTCAAAATAAATTTATGTTAATTAATCAAAATTTAATCGTCAGCAAAAAGCAAGATACAATAGCAAGAAGTTCAAGAGATTTTGAAGCATAAAATTCAGAAACAAATTGATTTATTTAAGACCATGGAAAAGTTACACAAATTTCCAGAAAAATTTCGTTTCGATCAAAATATAAGGCATTCAGAGCTAAAGTGGATCAAGTCAAATTCGACTTCATTCACTTTAACTCTGAACGAGATAGATTTCGGCAAGGAAATGTTGCGTTCATAAATTGACGCTGTGAGCTAAAGTAAATTTAGGTCGAAATTGACTTGATCCAAAGTAGCTCTGAATGCTTCATTTGTTCATTTTAAAGGTATAAAGTTTTTTTAGAAGTTAAATACGTGTAAAAAAATTTGTTGATCTATATTGAAACATTTATATTTAAAAATACACAATTTAAATGTGCAACTTACGTAATTATAGCTTAGGAACGATTTTTTTTTTTTTTTTTTGCCTCTGCCTTTGTTCTTGCTTGTTGAAAAAGGGAAGTTTATTGTTCATATAGAAAAATGTTGAAATGTTTTGAGAAAATTAAAGTTTGCGTATAATTGATTTTTCTGGAAGCAAATCTTTTACTTTTGCAGATGAAAATGTTTAGAAGTTAAGTTAACCCTCAATTTTAACTTTTTTTAACAATAAGTTATGAAGTTATTTCAGTTAATAATAATAATAATAATAATAATAAAACATTATTTCCTTTCCTTCTATCTCCTTCTATGCTCATTTTATTTTACTATTGCAACATAATTATGGTTATTCGGAACCTATTGTGTTGACGTTGGTAATTAGAATAGCTGGTTTAAAAAAGGACACACTTCGATGGGTTTTACCTATGCTAATTTTGAACAAAAAGGTGGTTTTGAACAATACTAGTAGTGGCCAGTGCTTAGTAGTGCTTCAGTAGTGGCCACTTCAAGGTTTATATTTGAAAAAATAGGACACCAGGTTCCCAATGGATTCAAACGTGCAGAAAGTAATACCTCATGCACGTTTGATGTACTTTTGAATCCATTGAGAGACATGGAATCCCTTTTTTTTTTCAAATATAAATCTTGAAGTGGCTGGTAAAATATAAGAGATCAACTTAAAAAAAAAAAGCAGTTTCAAGGGAAAATGGCCAACTTAATATTTAATTTATTCATCATTAGGCGAAAATTTTCTGTTTTTGTTTTTGTAGTCAAACTTTGAGTAAATGTGCAGGAGGAAGATAAAGGAGAAACTTAATCAAAATTATTGGATCGAATTTATTGAAGGAGTTATAACTTAATCGAATTTATTGATTAATTAAATGCCGCACAACTGAATTCAGAAAAAAGAAAGAATTAAGAAATATAATGTAGTTCCGATTAGCAATAAGATGCTATTTTAAAAACTGTTAATTTTGTTAACAAAAACAAATCTACAATTGCATTTTTTTTTTAATTTTAGGAATAGAATATTTTTAGCAAAAAAAAAATAATAATAATAATGACAACTAGAATTTAGAGAATCTTTAAAAAAGGAAACTTTGCATATGGGTTGTAAACCGATATTACTAGTTAACGAAGAGACGGACACCCGAAATTTTATTAAAAACAAAATGCAAATATTCGAATATTTAAGTTACTTATGCCAAAAGAAATACGTCCACTGAGCTGTTATGGTAAAAATAAATAAACGTAAAGAGGTTCGTTTGATGACAAAAGGCAAGGGAGAGCGGATTACATTGTCACTGCAAGACCTCTATTTTTGCAACCGCTAGTCCTAGAGGTATGGGAGAAATGAGTACAGTGAGACAGTATATACAGACATATATTTTTTGTTTGGATATTTCCAGCTTGGTAAAACTTTTGAAAAGTAATCTTGACATTCTGTGAATAAAATTATAGAAAAAAAATTTGCTTTCAAGTATCATGTAGGAAAAATAACTGTGTACCTAGTTTGAACCCATCGAGGTAAAATTATATCCACTGTTTGTTGTACTGTTAGGTAAACTTTGTAGACTGGTGTTATGAATCTTACATTAGTTTATTAACTAATGTTCATTTTAGCAGCAGAATGATGTTGTTAATTTAAAGAAATCTCTATCTATGAACCGTTTGAGACACGGCTTTTGTTTGAGGCCACCATTTTTTTTTCTTTCTTTCTTTTTTTTCGAGCCAATTGACAAAGTGGCTTTAACCATTGGCTAAAAAAAAGAATGAATAAATAAAATGTGGTGGTTTTAAACAAAACCGTTGTGACTCAAAGGATTTAAAAAAAAAGTAAACCCCCCCCCCCCTCAGACAGAAAAAAAAATTGGCATAGAAAGCATAACCTACCAAATAGTAGCAAACAGCCAGAAAAAAATCGATAGGAAAAGACATAAAGTTAGAAATCTGAGTACCACAAATATATAATTAAATTAGCAGCCAAGCTTCTGAAATATTCAAGAAAAGTGGAGAGACGGAAAAATCAATTCCTTTGAAAATAATTTTTGCTAATGTATTCAAAGCTACGTTAAGGAAGATGCAGAAGGTCGAAATGATCAAAGGTTAATAGATCGTGCACGACCGAAGATAGCTTAAGAAAGAGGCCGTGAATTTAACCAGAGAAAAAAATAGAGAAAATATTACAACCTAGCCTTATGTAGGTGAATTTGACACCATATACCTGGTGCACTTCCGTCTTTTAACACATTTGTTCGTATTCAAAGCAGTGATTTAATCAAGGGTTAATCTCCAGACGAAAGTAAAATCACCGTTTAAAGAGAAAGTGCTAATCTAAAAATCACAAAATCCTAAAGTAATGACTGGTCGCGTTTGATAGCCTCTCGCTTGACAAGAATTGATTTAGGCAGGGCAACAACCAGCGAGATACTCTTTGATCAGCTTACGAGTTAGAATGAATGTTGGATGAAAGTGAAAGGCATAAAAACTATACATAGCCTGGTGATGAAATATAAAAGATCGTGATGACAATCAAGATAATTGCTTCGTTGAAACGACTTTCAGCCGTCAATTTCCTTAACATTGACGAATATTCAGCAAAGAAATAGAGAAAATGTTAAATAAGTATCAGTGATACTAAAACATAGACAAAAAATCAACTAAATGATTATACTAGAATCAAATACAAATTTTAATCATACATTGCGAATATCATGCATGCGACGATAAATATAGAGTGACTCATAGATAAAGTTGTATATTACGAAGAGGAAAGTTGTGCAAAAGCTACACCTGAGTTTAATTCGTTTTTACCTCATTATTAGTGGTATCAGTCACATAGTGATTAGTTAAACTGTCAAAATCCTCTTTTAACGATCAATTAACAAGAAGCAAATAAGATTACTTTTATTTAACCAATGAATATGAAAGATGCGGCAAATCAGATTCTGACAGCTTATGGAATATATTTCCTTAATGGGTCATACCTGTTTTGCAACACGATTTTCTGTACTTGTTTCAATTTTTTGTTCAATTGAAAGATTTTGAATAGCTCTGCATTTTTTTTTCTTTCCATTCTTAGGTGTTTTTATACAGCTGTAAAAATGCAGGTGTTAAGGATGTTTGTCATTGAGAAAGTGTCCAACTTTTACAGATAACTATCTAAAGGGAAATGGTAAAAGAAATGAGAGAAATCGAGAAAATTCAAATAATTCATGTTTTTTTTTTTTTTCATAAAGTTTTCACTCCATTAAGATGCAGGAAGTTTATCCAAAATTCCCAGTTTCTCGTACATTAAAATGGTTTTTGATACCACTAAACATCACACAGCTCTTTTCGATCATTTGCTAGTTTATATGTTCCTTTTTGGAGTTTAGAATAGTTAATTCAAAACAAAACATAATTTTTGTATGGAAAAAATACCATTACTTATTATGGATACAAAATCAAACTCGTTTTCTAAATTTTAGGTATCTTATGTCAGTAAGAAGTTACTTATTTATTTTGAAAAATTATTTTTTCTATTTTTTAACTTCTATGTTCTATAGTAAGTTGATTATTTCAAGTTTCTAAATTTAAAGTTTAGCATAATTTTTTGACTGTCTTGTAATTACATTTGATTCACATTAAATTATCGTACGAAAAGAACATTGATAAATTAATACACTTAAAAAGTTAAACCATAATACGTAAAGCAATCATCAAAAACTAAGTTATCAAAGAAATAAGAAATGTGCACCATTGAATACGAAAAGAAAGATGCAGTTAAAACATTTAAAATATGTATATATAAAAATAATAATAATCAATTCATTAATAAGCAGAAAACATTGTGCCTTTTGCGATCATCTGTAAACGGAAAGAATGCGTATAAAAATAACGTTTTTTTTGGGGGGGAGGGGGATAAGATGCAAAAGAATTAAATGTTTGCAAAAAAATGTTAGTTTCTGACAAAAGGGGAGTGGTGTCTAAATTTTTAATATGCAAGTATGTTCTCAGGACCAAATTTACGAAGGAATGTTGATTATCTTTTTAATTCTTAAATTCGTTTATTTTAAATACAATCCAATAAATATGAGACCGAGCTAAATGAGTGCTCAGTTTTTTTTTTCCTTAAGACTTAGTTTGACCCGTAACTCCTGGCCGTTCCCGGGGTGATAGCACACAAACATATTCAATTTTGCTTATTTAAAGGGCGATTTTAAATAAGAAGCGGACGTCATTTCCGGCTGCAAAGAAAGCAATAAGCGATTCTTAATTGCTTAGTGAATAGAGAAATGAAATAAAACAAATTTTACTTTTTATCTCAATACTCATTCATAAATGAAACAAAATCACATGCGCTTTAAATTCGCACATTTGTTTCTAATGTTGATTTTGATTTTTAAAGGGTGCCATTTCCTAAGAAATGACCAAGCAATCGAAACCTTTTTACTGCTTATTTTAAAACTTCAAACTATTTCAAACACTCGTAAAAAGAGTCGTTGCTTAAGCTCAATTATTTAAAAAGCTATGAACGGTTTTCTTCCATGCACACTCAAGGACCAAATGCGAAAGCAAAACTTCTAAGTGCTTTTTCTCTATGATCATTTTTTCGTGTTTCCCCATTAGAGGAATCTCAGAAGATTTTTTCTATCGAAGATCAGCTTTAAAGTAATGCTTTTTTCGTCAGTATACTATATTTAACAAAACTACGAATTAAACTATAGCACTTTATAAATTACAAAAAATTTTACAGCATGTCACCTTTGTAAACAAAATTCATTTAGGAATTTTTATGGTATTTAGCATAACTGACTAGATTATTTTCTAATCAATATATAAACAAATGAATGCACAGATTACAGTACATGTGGTTATTGTGATAATTTAGCAAAAAAGCATTTTCTAAATTTGGAAAAAAAAAAAAAAGCCTTAGAATGTTTTAAAAAACAGAAGTTAAAAAAGTTAATAAAAGGAGGCAAAATTATTAATTTTTGAAAATAAATTATTGACTGAAAGCGATCATGTGGCTTTGTGTGCATAAAGCGCGTTTGTTGCCCTATGTTCCTATGTAATTCCTGCTTGTATCGTTTTCTCTACCTCCCCTCAAAGTTTGTACGATACCCTGTAGTACGATCCTGTGGATCCTGTTTTGAGCATAAATAATAGTTATAATTATACACTAAGGTCCATTCATAAAGAATAAAAGAATCTACATTCGTAATGCTTTGTAACACATTGACGAAACAATTTCTAAAATAACGAGCGGATGTGTGCATCACATGACTTCCTTTTACTCCAATTTAATGTCATTTCCCCATTATTGGCAATTTTAATGTGATTCAATTGTTTACTCTCTAAATATCACCAACAGTGGCCCAATTGAAACCAAATTAAAAAAAAAAAAAAATCGCCAAACTTGTCGCCAACTTGGCGACAAAACTTGACGACCAAAAGACTGGCGATATATCGCCAAGCGTCCGACAAATCATAACACAGCTTGAGTTTACATCGAAATTAACAATGATTTCCTCCAAAAAAGGGCAAAAGACCTCCTTAGAAATATCCGGATGCAACCAAAAAGGAAGGTGCACAACTAGACCCCACTAGGAGTCTACGTCCATATTTCAACTTTCTAGGACATACCGTTTTTGAGTTATGCGAGATACATACGCACATACACGTGAACATTTTTTCGCGAATACAAACTTCCTTTTTTGTGAAAGGAAGTAAAACCACGTAGATAATCTTACAGAAACTGCGATGTATATGAAAGGAAATTTTGAAACAAAAAAGTAAACAGTGATCTACTAAATACAATGTATTTATAACTCCATTTTTAATCGGAATAGTCTCAGTTTCACTACACATTTTGTTAACTTTGGTCACGGTGCTAAACATTTTTTTTTTTTTTGAGCAATCACGATTGCTTATTGCTTTCATTTGAGTGTTTTTTTGGCGTGCTATAATTTTATTTTCCCACCGCCACCCTCCGCACCATCACCGTCGACCGGCTCCTCACGATGCTGCTCCTATAGCGAAAGCCGTCTCCAGGTTGCATCCATGTCCTACACACACGCGCATACATACACAACTACACACACACACGCGCACATACACACACACACAAACACATACACACACATACAAATACACACACATACAAATACACACACATACATACAGACACCTACACATACACACACACAAAAACATACACATACACACAACTACCCACACATTCATGCCTGCACACAGACACAAACACATATGAATACACACACATACACATCCCCCCTACACACACACATTCATACACACAACTACCCACACACTTATGCCAGCACACAGACGCAAACACACATGCCTACACACACATACACATACCCCTTACACACAAACACACTTACCCCCCACACACAAACACACACGCCTACATACACACACTCATGATTGCGAAAAACATAATTTGAATTCAAAATGCCAAAATTCAAATTAAATTTTTTTTTTTTAATCTTTCAGGTAACTGTATTCTTGAGAGAATTTAATTTCTTACTGAAAATAGGGGAATGTGGGCAAAGTGAAATGGTAAAATATTTTCAGTTGGCAGCTCCACTTATCTAAAAACAGTTTGACTATGTTCTAAAAAATACAGTTGATTGCAGAAACAAATAATAGCGTTAACGATCAGGGTAAAATAATACAAGTAATTTTCAAAATTTTATACACATTTTGTAATATTTTGTGGTTTACCAAAACATGTTTTATTATTATAAAGTTATAGAGTTTTGAAATAAACATTTTAAGTATCAGTTGAGATCTAGTGATGCCCAATGCAGTAATAATTTGTTTTTTTAGACATTCTTTTTAATTTGGAATGTTGAATACAACTTGTCTAGAACAAGAGGGACAAAATTAATTAATTTATGATCCTTCAATTTATTAATTTTTTTTTATTCACTTATTTTTTTATTTATTTGTTTTTTAAAAACTTTTTCATTTACTTTTTTCATATATTTATTTATTTATGTTTTTCGTTTATTGTTTCATTATTTATTCATTTATTAATTCATTTGTTTATACATTCTTTTTAATTTGGAATGTTGAATACAACTTGTCTAGAACAAGAGGGACAAAATTAATTAATTTATGATCCTTCAATTTATTAATTTTTTTTTATTCACTTATTTTTTTATTTATTTGTTTTTTAAAAACTTTTTCATTTACTTTTTTCATATATTTATTTATTTATGTTTTTCGTTTATTGTTTCATTATTTATTCATTTATTAATTCATTTGTTTATACATTCATTTGATGAAAAATATTTTTAAGAATCAAATAGAAAATGTTTCATTAGAAAAATAGTGAATTTTTCACTTTGCTCTGTATATTTTTTTGTGAAAAGTTTTCACTTTTTTTTTTAAGACGAAAATTTACTGCCAAAAATGAAAAAAAAATATTTCAATGCAAATTTTATTACAAAATACATTATTCTTTCGTTATGTACTAATTTTTCAGAACAAATTTCCCAATTGTTCATTTTGAAAAAAGTAAGTTATCTTCACTATTTCACTTTGGCCGACCTTCTCCTAAATGTTAATTTCCCATTTTCACATTTTAAGCATGTCTGAAACAAATGTTCTTAAATCTACAGGTTTTCTTTTTTCTAAGCATGAGTGGAACATGTAGTAAAACATAAATTAAGTAGTTTACAACGACAACATCTGAAAATAGTTTTAAAAAGAAATTGTGGCGTTCAAATGTGGTAGGAAATTCGATACTACAGCAGTGTGACGACAGAAGAAGCTGCAATCTGTTTCACATAACTTAACAGATAGTTTCCTTCTTTTTTTTTTCTGGGGATTACGTCAGGGTTTGAGTTATGACATTTTCCTTGTTTCTATGTTCATGAGATCTTTTGGCGTTGACTTGGCATCTTTTTATTAATTAATTTATTTATTTTAATATTCATGTGTAGTATGCAGAAAGCAATCGTAATATTGTTGCTTTGAAATGGTTAATATTTTATCACCCAATGACGAGTAAAATACTGATCAAATCTAACTATAATTTTAAAAAAATATTTTGTTTTCATTAATTGATTCAATTTTACAAGCAGCATTATTACTTATTTTGTTTCTTTTAATTTTTTTGGTTTGTTTTATTACTTAAACTTGAGCCTTTGACGACTTGTAAAACGTGCCAAATTTTACTTCACTCGTGCCAATAAGGAGTAGACATTTTTTTTAGCTCATTCGACAGACTTCTTTTTAAATGTGCGTTATACTTTTACAAACTTCAATGCTCATAAAGCACGCTCTAGCTATATTTATCTTGCTCTTACGTAACTACACATCACAAGATACTTCAAGCAGTTAAGATCAGTTTTTCATGGACAATGCAGGAAGCAACGTTTCAATATGAGTAATTTGCATAAGCTAAAATTTCTACTAGTTAAATGCACTTTTTTTCTGATTACTGCGACGTTAATAAAAAACACTTTCATAACTAATTTGTGAAGTGTTAGTTGAAATTTGGAAGCATTTTGTTTGGAAGCACTCGTCGATGTAAATACACTCCTGTTTGTGAAAATTGCAACACCGCGAAGGACTTACGCGAGTGAGCTGAAAATTGCAGGAAATGTAAAGCAGGGTATGATATGCTAATGATTAGAATTGCAGACCGGTAGCGCATGCGTATGCTGAGCAGCGCCCTCTGAACGGCGAATCGAACCGAATATAAATAGACGACTGTAGCGAGGCGTGTATGATTATCGGTGGTTATATCTTAGAGTAAACGTTAACTGAATCTTTACTATGCTCTTTGACGAAAGAAAGCGAAATTTGAGCAAATTTTGGAGTTTGAACGAGGCAGAATCGTCGCCCTTGGTGAAGCTGGATTGTCTTATCGTACAGTAGCCACTCGTGTGCAGCGTAACAGCAGCACAATCATGCGTGTTTGGAAGCATAGGACGGACGAGGGTCGGACAGCTCGGAAATCCGCGAGTAGACCCCGAAATGCAACGTCAGCTCGCGATGACAGACACCTGGTGCGTATGGCGCTGACGGACCGCACAGCTTCTTCTAGACATTGGCAGCACAGTGGGTAACAGCTACAGGTGTTTCATTGTGTGCTTCATCAATTCGGACACATCTGCTGCAGCGTGGGTTGCGCGCAAGGATTCCTTCATACAGGATTCCTCTCACGCAAAACCATCGCCGCCTGCGGCTACAATGGGCCAATGTGCATAGGAGCTGGCGTGCTGATTGGCAGCAGGTCGTCTTTTCTGACGAATCCCGCTTCACTTTGTGGCACCATGATGGCCGAATTCGGCGCTATGCCGGTGAACGGCACATTCCGTCTCGCTCGTGATTCTCGTCCTGTTGCTTCGACAGACAAACTTTGGTTGCGCATACAAACAATATGGAATACTCTTCCGCAGGCAGATGTTTAAACTTTGTTTCATTTCATGCCGAGTCGTGTAGCAGCTCTTATTGCGGCGCTTGGTGGCCACACAAAATACTAATTTCTATCACTTTTTATTGTTTGTTTGGTTTGAAAATGTAATCATTTATTTGTACCATTACCACTCAACTGTGTATTAAATTTCATTCAACTATGATGCTTCCTTCATGGTGTTGCAATTTTCACAAACAGGAGTGTATTAATGTTAAAATAAATTGTTTATTTTGAGAGTAAAGGCTGCAATATAATGGAAACATATCTCATATGCTGAGAAACAATAGTTTAAACCATTGAAAAAAATTATGTATTGGGCTATTCCATGAAAAAGTATGTCACTTAATCACGCACGTAACGGTTCATATACTTCATTAAAAAATTATTTATTTAAAAAAGTAATGAAGAAATCTTTTGCTTAAGGAATCACACATTCGTTTGAAATTTGTAAAGCAATAAGATTTTTATCATGATCCTTTTAAATTATTATTTTTAAGGAAATACATTAGGCGTTACGTGCGGGACAAAATTACCATTTCCGTGAAATTACCCTTTATCACTTTTCTGGCGATCCTTTTGTCTTCTATAACATTCCTATCAACTACCATCTATGTTGATTTGGCTTTGTTTTCAACTTGCTTGGCTGCTTCCAAGTAACTTATTAACATTCAATATTCAGAGATTTTTAGTATGATTATTACTGTCAAATTTTTTCCCCATTTATAAGTTTAAAAAAGGGTTACGTTTTTTTTCTGTTATCATCGGTATTGTAGGATAATTTTCAAGCTCCCTAATATTTAACTGAGTCTTTTTTTAAAATTAAGTTATCCAGTGCTCCGGCTGAGCTAACGATATATTTGTCGTTACTTTTTTCGTTATACATGGTCTATTGGTAATACTATATATATATATATATATATATATATATATATATATATATATATATATATATATATATATATATATATATATATATATATAGATATATACACAGTGCTATAGCTGGAAAAAAATATTTGAAGGAACGCACTTCTTAATTTTGGGTAGATTTAAGCCAGTTTTTATTTAAAATGCAAACGTTTACTTCAAAAAAACTTCATACCAATTTACAGTAAATTTGCTGTAACAACATTAATCTTTTTTAAATTGATGTCATCTTGTCTTTTTTCAAATTTTATTCTGGATTGCTTCAACGAACATTAGTTCCGTATTTACTTCAACACCTGCTTTATAATATTTCAAGAAATGCTTTTACCTTGTTTACTTGCTGACTCGCGACGCGTTACAAAACCTGTGAATCTTCTTTTAGGGTATGCTGCTCCCCATGAATGGAGTCGTTTAAATGAACGATTTAAATGAGCGGATTAAAAGAATGAACGATCCTCTGATAAACGGATCATTAAAAAGAACGACATTCCCCACCTCTAATACATACCAATAATGTTCTTTGATAAAGTTTCACCGATTCTTCAGAGTTCAGCAAACCTTCAGTAAAAATCGAAACCGTAAGCAGTACGGGAACGTAGGATAAAAGGATATAGTTAAGATAACTTACCTTTTTTAAAATGAACAAATTTGAAATTTAATTTAAAAATTACAGTAGTACATGAAGAAACAAATATGTATGTAAAATAAAACTTGCATTCAAACATTTTTTTTGCCATAAATTTGTACTTTCAAATTTAAAAAAAGCGGAATTTCTTCACCTTTTTTTTTTCATGGGGAAAAGGGAAATAATAAAATCATTTCTAATGAAGTATTCTCTATTTGATGATTAAAAATATTTTTGATAAAATGAATGAGTAAATAAAATAATGAATAAATGAAACAATAAACGAATAAATTAATAAATTAACTAAGCCATATCTGAGAAAAAAAAATGAGTGAATAAAATAGTAGATGAATAAGAAAATAAGTGAATGAATCAATAAACACGTATGAATTATTAAATGGAGAAAAAAAATGAAATTATTAATACGTAAATTATTGAATAAGTAAACGATAAGAACTATTTCAATTTGTCCCATCCATTTTGCCTCGCATTCCCTTGACTAAGTGTAGAAAAAATTTACAATAAAAAAAGCTATTGCTAAAAACTTATTGCTAAATAAGTAAATACTGCACCGAATACTTGTAGGTCTAAATTAATAGTTAAAATGTTAATAACAAGAACTTAATTATTTCATATCAACATTGAAGTCAAAAAGACTTGCAACAAAATATTACAATATGAGTACAAATTTTCAAAAATTGTACGTATTTATTATATGCTTTGATCTTCAGATTTCAGAAATAACTTTTCCTGGCTGGAGACTGAATGTGTTACTACATAGTTTAAATATTACTAAATATGTGACGTTGAATACATTGTAAATATTTCAGTATTTCACTTTGATCCACATTTCCCTTCATTCTGTAACAGTTGTTTCTTACATTTTAAAATTCGTTATTTCTGTTTTATTTTTAAATCATAGTATTAGCGTCACCGAGTAGTAGTAGTAAAAAACTTCATGAAATGCCAGTTGAATTTCACTTATTATTATTAATTTAACTAGGTTCTTATAGACATAAAACTTCAATATTCATCATTTATTTATTTAATTTAGAATTTTATTGCTTAATTTCAATGAGTTCGAGAATCTGAAACGTTTTTCAGGAAATTGAAGTTAGAACATAACTTGAATTTATCAGCATTATTTAATTTAACCTTACTCTTATTACTTTTTTTTCCAACTTTCTGAAATTTGGAGTTGTAATAAATTAAGAAGTGCTATGGACAGATCATAACTCTATGGTTTTAAAGAAATCTATTTAAGAAATCTTATTAATTATTAATAAATGAAATGAGAACTACTGCACTTGCTTGAAACTTTTGCTGGATAGCTAGTTTTAAGTATAATAATGGGATAATGAAAGGCATTATTAAGTATAATAATGGGGTAATGAAAAGACATTACGTTACTTGGCTAACGTTTGAATCATCGAACAACATTAATTTATGATAAAAAGAAAAGATCTTTGAAGCTTAAATTGATAGTGATGTCTAGTTGTGTGATTCTCAAAACTACTTTGAAAATGAGCAATATCCTTTTTTTCTGACACATTCAGAAGAAATTTCCTCATCCCATTTTTGGGAATGACCAATTGTTAAGAGCTTTTACCACTTCAACACCATGTTGGAAATGAATCTAAAAGAAGGCAGTCGGAAAACAGCCAACGGAAATGATCTATTTAAAAGGTTTTGCGGAATGAGTGACGCCACCATAATGGAAGATTAGACATACTAGGTTTCGATTTTTAGAAGGGTTGCTAGGGGGAGGAAACAATAACTCATTCATCACTACAATCGCCAAAATTTTTTAGTTGATTATTTTTTATATGATCATTTTAAAACGTCATGTGTTTACGAAAACGTAACAACTCTTGTAATGATGAATTTACGCCTTTGTACTCATATTTTCTCCAAAATATTTCTGCTCAACAACGAGTTAAATTTGAAAAAAATTTATATTTCTTAGCTACTGAAAAAAAAAAACACACATGTGGCAGTGAGAAGCAAAGGGATGTAAGTGGCAAAATTAAAAATTTGGAGATGACCAGTACGAATAGTAGGGGCATTAATCCTCTGTCTTGGGGCAAGAGATAGCACCAGTAGCCTTGGCAGTTGCTGCTGTACAGCATGATTTAGAAAAACGAGCTGGTGTGTGCATCACATGACTTCCTTTTACTCCAATTTAATGTCATTTTCTCATTATTGGCAGTTTTAATGTGATTTAATAGTTTACTTTCTAAATATCACCAACAATGGCCAAATTAAAACCAGATTTAAAAAAAAAATAAAACAAAACAAAAAATCGCCAAATTTGTCGCCAAATTGGCGACAAAACTTGGCAACCAAAAGACTGGCGATATATATCGCCAAGTGTTCGCCAAATTATAACACCACTTGAGTTTACATCGAAATTAACAATGATTTCCCCCCAAAAAGGGGAAAAAGACCCCCTTTGGAGCATCCGAATGCAACCAAAAAGAAAGGTGCACAACTATACCCCACTAGGAGTCTACGTACCAAATTTCAACTTTCTAGGACATTCCGTTCTTGAGTTATGCGACATACATACACACATACGCTCATACATACGTACATACAGACGTCACGAGAAAACTCGTTGTAATTAACTCGGGGATCGTCAAAATGGATATTTCGGGTGTCTGTACGTTCCTAGGCATATATCCACGTGTGGTTGAGTTGAAAAAAAAAACTCAACATTCATTTCGGGGGTGAGCAAAAGGGAAATTAAGGTCGATTTTTGAGTGAAAATTTTTTCGCGAATACAGTACTTCCTTTTTTGTAAAAAGAAGTAAAAATCAATGAAAACCTACCTAAGGACGTTATCTTTAAACACGTTTTTACTCGAAACTCGAAAATCTCTTTGCTTCTCACTGCCTCATATGATATCAAGTAAAAATAATATGCGATATACTTTTACTAAGCGCAGACACCGACTTCGTTTGAAAAAAAAGGCAACAGGGATTTTGAAGAGCAAAAAAGAAAAGAAATCCTGTGTTATTTCTTCAAAAACTAACAGAAACACTGTAAGAAATAGTGCAGTTTAAGGTATTTAAAAAAACTTTCGAAAATAATACATAACTGCTAATGAAAATTAGCAATTGAATTTTGCATGAAAATTATTTGTCAGTTTCTGTCGCTACTACCAACAGATTTTAAAACAAGATATAGTAAGGAATTTACAGAGTTTCGTAGAGCATGAGAACAATGTCTCTGGAAAAAGCATAAAGCTTCTTTCTTACCATTATTGCTAAACTTAGTATAATGGGGACGCCTTTTATTTCTTTTTCTGTATTTCCGGGATATTACTCCGATTGAGTATCACTTATTTCTTTCATGAATAAATTTCTTCCGAAAAAGATAAGACCCACACATGTTACATTTTTAGAAGAGTATTTTCTTGATAACGGCCGAGTTCCCAAAAGATTGAAATGTTAGGTGTGATGGAATACAAGAACGTTACGTCTCAACTATAGGGAGAGCGAAGCACGAGGCAAACCCTTGAAAATTTTTAGGTTTATTGGCATTGTTTTTGATAGAAAAATTAGTTTAAGAAATGTTTTCATTACATATTTTATTTTAGTGGAATGATAAAAATTTGTTCAGAGCTAAATGAGCCTGCTTTTCGTTATAGCAACATCGATTCTCTTGCATCATCCATACTTCTCTCTCGATTATACTAGTCTTCTAATTCTTTCAAATATGCTGATGTGACACAGCATTATTTTGAAAAAAAAAATATAATTTATTCAAATTGGATAAATCTCTCAAAGGTTACTGGGGGGAGGGGCAAGGAGATATACAGGGAAAAATTTCTCCCCTTTCATAACTCTACTATTTTTTTAATGCTTAATTAAACCACTTATTTATATTTCTGTAATTACATCTTTAGGAATTTTCGGGATTATATTAATTTTTATCCTTAACTTTTCCTGGATAGGACATTAAAAGTTTATTCTCTATTTCAAAAAATAATGGAAAAATATCGTAATTTTTTTAAATAAAAATAATTGAGGATAACAAAGTTCATCTTAAGGCAAAGGGGTTGCATATTTTAAATAGTATGATGGGAGTAGGTGGAAAAGGCAATGGATTTTTGGCACATCCTGCGATGAAATTCCATACGTCAGCGCTTGTCTGACTTCATTTTACTTTCAGAAGTTACCTATCCGATTGAAACTTGGCAGTCGTGCAAGCTACTGCTATCTAAACACCGATTTAGTAACAAACCACTGTCTATTTTTTTTTCTTTTTGCCAGTTTACGGAATTTATTCCTCCTCGTAAGATGAAACATCAGTTTGTAAAGAGTTAAAGTCGAATTATTTATGCAAACACAGTTAATATAAAATAATAAATAAAACATAGTTTGATGTTTTAAAAATATCAGGCTCTTTGAGATTATAAAACTGAACATCAAATAGTACGACGCATTAAACTGAGACAACACGATACAAAATTGCATAATTCGTACAAATTTTCAACTACCTGCACAGACACTCACAATATATATATATATATATATATATATATATATATATATATATATATATATATATATATATATATATATATATATATATATATATATATATATATATATATATATATATATATATATACTGCTCGACATTGAAAATGCAACACCAAGAAGGAGTGGTCAGAAAGTGATGAAAAAAAAGAGGGACAGCAAAGAATATAAATGATATTAATTTCAAAATGGTAGGCAGAATACAGAGCGAGAACGGCGTCGGCTCAGTAGGATGTAGGACCACCGCGGACAGCTATACACGAAGAAACACGTCTAGGCATGGAGTCAATAAGGGTGCGGATGGTGTCCAGAGGGATGGCTCTCCATTCCCTTTCAACCATTTGCCACAGTTCGTCCTCTGAACGAGGCAGGGACAGAGTCTGCAAACGGCGTCCAATCACATCCTACACGTGTTCGATTAATGACAGGTCAGGAGAGTATGGTGGCCAGGGAAGCATCTGTGTGCCTTGGAAAGCATGTTTTCAGATGCGAGCACTGTGTGGTCGGGCGTTATCCTGCTGAAAAATTGTATTAGGTAGCCCTAGAAGGTAAGGGATTGCTACCGGCCGCAGCACATTGTCCAAGTATTTTTGGGCCGTCATGGTGCCCTGAATACGAACTAGAGGTGATATGGAATTCTACGCAATTGCGCCCCAAATTATTATACCACGTTGTCGTGCGGTGTGATGTTCCACAGTTACTGCCGGATTAGATCTGTCTTCACGTCGACGCCACACACGTACGCGGCGGCTATCACCGGATAAACAGAAGCGGGATTCATCTGAGAACACGACATTCCGCCATTCTGTCATCCACGTCGCTCTAGTCCGGCACCATACTAAACGTTGCTGTCTATGTTCTGGGGTCAATGGCAGTCTTCTTAGCGGTCGCCGTGATTGCAGACCACGTGCGACTAAACGACGGAAAATGGTTCTGGTTGGCACGGGAATATTCAGGGTATCTTGCACCTGCTGCATAATCGAGGAACAAGTGACTTGTGGGTCTGCTACAGCTTGTCGGTGGATGCGTCGATCCACGCGTTCTGACGTCACTCTCGCTGCCCCTGCACCCCTCAATCTTGCCACATTTCGTTGTTCCAACCATCTTCGGCACAGCCGATGCACCGTGCTCGCATCCATGTGGGTATCAGCTGCGATTTGACGTACGGACCAACCTCCCGTTCTCAGTCCGATCACCATACCCCTCATAAAATCGTCTATCTGCTGGAAGTGCCTTTGTTGACGTAGGCCTGGCATTCTCTCGTGTTACACAGGTCCTCCAAGACAAAAACAAAATTTCTTCGATAATTCTCCAGTCAGAAAGAACGACACGAATATTGGCCATTCTGCAAGTTCCTTCCCTTATATCTTACTTCACGTGCGTCGGAGAGCTGATGCGCATTTCACATCATTTACATAACTCAGTGATGTACGTCTACTCTAAAATTTGCATAAATATCTGAACACTCCTTCTTGGTGTTGCATTTTCAATGTCGAGCAGTATATATATATATATATATATATATATATATATATATATATATATATATATATATATATATATATATATATAGTCGTGACGAATTTTATCTGAAAGGATTTTTTTTTCAGAAAAGCAGTACCAGAACGGCGTATGGGTGCATTCCGATAAATAAACACTCATGGTAGTGGATGACTGTAATTAAACGACC
The DNA here is from genome assembly GCF_026930045.1 of Uloborus diversus. Lineage (NCBI taxonomy): Eukaryota > Metazoa > Arthropoda > Arachnida > Araneae > Uloboridae > Uloborus > Uloborus diversus. The sequence goes on from NC_072740.1 coordinate 11,627,385, forward strand.
CTGTTTTAGAGTTGCATATCGACGAAACTCGAAAGTATTGCTCATAAACTTAAAACGGCCATCATTTTCGGCTATCATCTGAAATAGTATGATAGAATGTTTCACAGTTCAACGAAGTGTGTTTTGGGAAATCCAATGAACATGTTAAGAAATGCTATTGTTAAAGACATGTTAAAGTTCTAGCATTGACATGACATACAAAAGTTTCAAAGCCAAACGTCGTATGGCTGTTAAAATCTAAATAAGAAAACTGTTGCAAATGTGTATTTCATAAAAAAAGCAATATGTTGGCGATACTTGAACTATTTTTTACTGAAATTCTCATCGTTTTATTATGTTCTCCACAAAGTTTGCTAACTTTTTCAGCACTAACTCTTCGTCTGTAGACAACTTTAAAACCCTATGTGAATTAATTTTCATCTGTGTATGTACGGTACGAGATTGAAATTGGCAGAGCTCCGCGGCTCTATATGGAATGCGGTGCCAGTCTATAATATTTTGTAAAATTATCTATTTTTGTGAACTATTTTGAATAAAGTATGGCCACTTTACATTGAGATTTCTAAGATGTTACTTCCTTTGCTGTTACTTGCTTATGTTTGTTGATAAATTTGGTCCATTTTCTTTTGTTAAAGGTTCCGGTATACTTAAGATACACTTTTATTGTGTAAAGCAGAGGCAATTGGAAACAAAAATTTTCTATGTTTTAAATTAAGTGTATTCCTTACCTATTGGATGAATTGAGATATAAACGTTTATACATTGCATCCAACACGATATTCCCTGAGAGTAACTATGCAAAAAAACTTTGACATTATGGCTATTTGGTAGCTTCACATTTTATCATCTTTTTTCTATGTATCGAGTAAATAGAAACTGATTTCCTTCCCTCTGACGTGAATGTAGGTAGAAAACCATGACATACACCCTTAACTTAGGAGCTTATAACGCTCTAGATCAATTATAATCAACCTAGAGCCCACACATCTTATTGTACTTTCAAATGCATCCTAAAATCAGAATGGTTAAAAAATATTTTGCAAAAACATATATTATACGCTAGATTTATGCAAAAAATACACACAAAAGTACATTTACGTCAAAATCTAGGCCGCCAAAAAGGATAGGAAGCATGGCAAGCTTAGTTGTTTCTATAGTTACCCCTGGATACATCATTTATATGGTAATTGGAAGTTACCTAATCAGCCCAATATAAATATAGACGAAGGACGAATTCAAACCAAATATTTTTAGTAAATTTCTATATCACAAATGAAACTAGTTGAAACCAGTTTCTTCGAGCATGTATATCTGCTGGCGAGGAAAATGTAAGATGACTAAACTTTGGTCAACAGCAGTTTCCGTAGTGCTTTAAATAATAGTGATATCTACACTGTTTTTCAGACACATGCTGAACTCCCTGAATGTCCTCCCTATGTTTCCTAGTCGTAACCCATCAATACTTAAGTTGCAAAAAACACCATAAGTGTTGGTAATGCAATTTGTTTCCATTTACCACATGTTTTCAACTTTTCGTACTGAACTTACTTAATGGAACGTCTAAAGTTTTTAACGGGTTTTCTACTTAGTGTAATACTAAAACTGTCTGAAAGTAATCGATATTTTACCAAGATCATTGCAACTAAGTTGTAGCTTTTTAACTATTTTTTTTAACCAAAACTATTAATCCGTAAATAACTAATTCAACGAATTAATGGCATTTTTATTTTTGTTTTAGCGGATACGGTGTATCTTTTATTTCCTGCTGAATCATTTCGAGCATCACAAGGAGTTCCTCCACAAAATTCTGACTGGTATAATAGGCGAAGGAGACGGCGTTACGTAAGCTCTCTTTTTCTCTTCTTTTTAAAACTAATTACAAAAAGTATTTACCTAGTCGCAACTTTGAGAAACGTTTGAAATAAACCTAGCCCTATGATTTTATCTATGAATCCAACGAATGTAATTTTTGAAAATATACAAACTTAAGCGACAAAGTATTGATAAATTACTTATCTTTTTTTGGTGACTAAAATATAAACTGGAAAATAATAGAGCAAATAAATAGTTTCTTTCCTGTAAAGTAAAATGTGAAAAAAAAAGCATGTAACATTATTTAGTGTAGTGTAAAAATTTCGCTCAAAACATAGAAAAGGTACATTAAATCAGTACTTCAACTTTTTTTTTCGGAAAGGAGCCTAATTGGAATAAATATTTTCGCACAGAGCATTTATCTAATTAAAACAATAAGCATAGCTTTTGTTCAGTAAGTTACCACCCTATAGCAAGGGCTAAGGCAGAAATACATGAAATACACTCCCAGCTCAGTCAATTCCAGCCGAGGACTGCAGTTTCGTGCTTATTAGCACTCATCAGCCCGGCATAGGACTAACTGAGCTGGAGGTGGAAAACCTCTTAAGGAAGCCAAGAGTGCCAAACAAACTGGTAGCTAACATAGAATTAGCACTGACCAGACGAGTAACCGAAACAATGGTTCGGTTCAACTCGAATATTGCAGGCAAGGCAGGTATATTCAGTAAGTTACCGCCCTACTGCAAGGGCTAAGGCAGAAATACATGAAATACACCCCCAGCTCAGTCAATTCCAGCCGAGGACTGCAGTTTCGTGCTTATTAGCACTCATCAGCCCGGCATAGGACTAACTGAGCTGGAAAACCTCTTAAGGAAGCCAAGAGTGCCAAACAAACTGGTAGTTAACATAGAATTAGCACTGACCAGACGAGTGACCGAAACAATGGTTCGGTTCAACTCGAATATTGCAGGCAAGGCAGGTATATTCAGTAAGTTACCGCCCTATAGCAAGGGCAAAGGCAGAAATACATGAAATACACCCCCAGCTCAGTCAATTCCAGCCGAGGACTGCAGTTTCGTGCTTATTAGCACTCATCAGCCCGGCAAAGGACTAACTGAGCTGGAGGTGGAAAACCTCTTAAGGAAGCCAAGATGCCGGGCTGATGAGTGCTAATAAGCACGAAACTGCAGTCCTCGGCTGGAGTTGACTGAGCTGGGGGTGTATTTCATGTATTTCTGCCTTTGCCCTTGCTATAGGGCGGTAACTTACTGAATATACCTGCCTTGCCTGCAATATTCGAGTTGAACCGAACCATTGTTTCGGTCACTCGTCTGGTCAGTGCTAATTCTATGTTAGCTTCCTTAAGGGGTTTTCCACCTCCAGCTCAGTTAGTCCTATGCCGGGCTGATGAGTGCTAATAAGCACGAAACTGAAGTCCTCGGCTGGAATTGTCTGAGCTGGGGGTGTATTTCATGTATAGCTTTTGTACTTGCATTTCACGACCCTTATTTATACTGCAGGACTGCCACGAAGCATAGGAAATGTTTAACAATTAATCCTTATATATTATTTCTGTAGCCTGTTTTTGGTTTCTACGCGAGATTTTTCTCAATTCTTGATCGATTTCTTTGATTTACTTCTTATTTTAAAGCTTATCGTGCTGGCTACTGACGAAAAATAGACCCACGGTCTTAAAATTGTTTTTTTTTTCTGTCAAAACACCTGTTTTAAAGAACCAGAATGAGGTTTTCGGTTACATTTATAACTTTAACTTGCACGATGACCGACAGAGCTGAATAGCTTGATCGGCAGAGCGTTCGACTGGTAACCAGGAGAATAAGTGTTCGGGCCCACGTCCGGACAGTCTGCATCAAAAAAATTAGAGAAATATCGCGCATTACATAAACACTTAATAAAGTCAATAACAAAAATGAGGGAATAGAATAAATGAGAAGGAAACGTTCCTTGCTGTTATGAGATCTTGATGTAACATTGTGCTAAACTACTTCTGAATTGTAAGTTTTTTTCGTTTGTTTTTAAAGTTTTGGCTCTAGTAAGAAAATTAAAGCATAATGTAAGCGAAAATATAAGTATCAGGCTTAAGATTTCAGACTACAATGGAATTGTTTTTTGTTCAGAAAAAAAATAATAAATCGTACATTGAAATATTTATTCTTCTAATGAGTTTTTGACTCTTTGTACAAACAAAAAAAATTACTACCTCAATTTGAAGGGTAAACTACATTTTTTTCCTTCTTTTTGTAAAAAACAAATAGCCTATCACATTTTTACTACATTCGAAAAGCTACGCTTAAAAAAGAGCTTAGTTCAAATTATTTTGTATTTTAACCGTGCTGTTAAATGATGAACACGTGCTGCCATCTAAGTCATAACGGTTCAAGCAGCCTGCGGTAACAAATTGTAAAAATTTTCAAAAATAAAAACATTTTTCTTCGATATCTTATCTTATGTATTATTCCCCTCTCATTTTAAAACTTATCAGGTTCGCTAATGACGAAAAATAGACTTGCGGTCGAAAAATCAAGTTTTCGGAAACGCCCCTTGCTGTTTCAAAACCTTGATGCAGCCTGAAGTTCTTATGCAGATTTTTTTTTTAAAGCAAAGTTCTAATACAATTTTCCAATTTTTAGGTCGCTTTCGGCAAGAAAAAAAAACCTGTGTGTGTGTGTGTTGATTTTTCTTTTTCTTTCTTTTTTTTTTTTTCATAAAGCTTAAAAGCACTGGACTTAGTTGTTCGGTTAAATTGATAAGTTTTTTTTCGATAGAGCTTTCAGCTATAAACTAACTGAACTTCGGGCAAGCTCGAGCTGTCCGACATAATAGCAAATTTTGATTAATATTACACATTATATGTACTTATAACGTACAACAGATAACACACGTAATAAAATAAATGCAATGGAAATGCTACTTGGTGTTTCGACGCCTTTATGCTGGCTACAGTTATCATTCGGATAAGTTGACTGTTAATCGAAGGGTGGTCTTCCTTTTTTTTTTAAGCTTTGACTCCATCCAGACCACTTAGCATAATGTAAGCATAAAAAAGTATTAGATTTACCTCAAGGAAATCCTTTTTATGCAGAAAAACATTTTCACTGTATGCTGAAATGTAGATGTTTCTAATAGCAGTGTTCGACCTTTTGTACAAATGAAAAAATACTACGCCAAATTAAAACTACGAGTTTCACTCTGTAAACCTTTAATTTTTTATTTGCACGAATACGATATAAAACATTAAAATTATTATCAACTTTATTAGTAAGAAATCATTTTCTACTCCTCTGCTTTCTGCTGAGAAAAAATTACATTTTGTCTACGTTCGAAAAATTACACTTAAAAAAGGGACTCAGTTCAACTGGTTTTGGTTTTGAATTTTAAGTGTTCGATTAAAAGAGAAACATGATCGGGCATTTAAGCCGTAACGGTTAAAGCAACCTCCTATGTGAAAGAGTTCAATATTAAAAAATAAAAACACTTATTTTCAATCTAATTTATTACTTCTCAAGAATGTCGCTACGTGAGATCTTCGTCATTCTTTAATCAAATTCCTTGCTTTACGAATAATTTTAAATCGTTTTGTTACTGATATCTTTAAATTACATGCCTTCTCTTCTGCCTTACTTTTTTTCGGTTCCTCTTCATAATGTTCTTCCTTTGAAATTTTTAAAGAGCGAAATGCCTTATGAAACGATGCAAAGCACAGTGCGGAGTTCCGCACGGGTCGACTAGTAACTCTTTATTTGGGCAATTATTAAAAAAATTATCCCAGTGACTAAAAGAATCATTAAAAAAAAGGAGACAACTTCTAACAGGTAATATCTTCCATTTTCGTAAAAATTTCAGGATGTGTTAGTACTAAGTACTATGATAAGGAAAAGTGAAATTTTTTTTCTTAAATATGATTTATTTGGCCTTGAGTAGAGGTTAAGGTTTAACAATGTATTATGTTGTTTACTATATGATCGTTTCTCTTCTAAAGCAATTTGTAAGCCATAGCATTTTTTTAAAATATGAACACTACTTATACTCGGTACAAATCAGCATAAATAATTTGGTTGGTCACTCTTAGCTATGAGGGAAAAGGTGAATTGAATATGTTATTTTCGTTGATTTTTTTTTCTTGTCTTCTTTCTGTGCGGATATCTGCTGAAGCTATGAGTGTTAGCTACTAACCATAGTATAATACTCCTAAAACAATAAAAGAGCATAGGTTATTTTTCTTTATCAGTAAAGCAGTCTCCAAGTTGATGGATTTACAAAAAAAAAAAAGTCAAACTTCAAAATCAATAACTCTGTTAGTAACGAGTCAATAACTTTGCGACACAGCTGTAGTTATGGAATAGTTGAGAATCTAAGTCATGGTACCTAATGTTTTTTTTAATTAAACGAGCTCAAAGTTGATAATTTAAAAAAAAAAGAAAATTAAAGTTCAATAACCCCATAAGCCACGAGTCAGTAACTAAAAGCAACAGCTGTAGTTATACTCCATATCTTGTAATTTTAGGTTCAGCTCACAAATCCATGAGGTCTAACCGAATTGTTCAATCAAACAGTCTCAAAATTACAAGTTTTAAAATAAAGTGTAAAGTTTACACATCAATTACACTGTAAGCTAAGAGTAAATAACTTTGAGACACAGTGTTAAATGTACTCTACATGGTCAGCCTTAAACGATCTCGAACTAGATAATTTTCAGAAACAAAAGACAAAAGTAAAAGTGAATAACGCTATGAGCCATCATAAAATTTAGACACAGCAGTAAATTTTATCCCTTGTGGCGAAGTTTTACATTCAGGTTAGAAACCCATGGAATCTAATCAATTTGCTAAATTAAATATAGTTCCAAGTTTGATAATTTTGAAATAAAAGGTGAAATTTCAAAATCGATTAAACTATAAGCCACACGTCAAAAACTTTGAGACACAGCTAAGATTATATTCCAAGTGATGTAGTTTTTGATCCAGATTACAATCCCATGGGACCTTGTGTTTAGTTATTGTCTACTTTATATCACCGATCCATACCTAAGTGTGCTCTACATTCGAGAACATGGACAACTTGGGTACAGTAAACTATTTCCATTTATTCAATGCAATCCTGCTGGTTTAAAAGCCTCACATCTTATTGTATATATTGCAAAAGATTATTTTGTACCGAAGTTTCCGTGATCCATGTCCCACTAAAGTCCCTTGCCACCTTCTTAACTTCGAAACGGCTGCTGCTATATTCAGCAAAGTGATATCCAGATATAATGAAGTGTCAATGTGCTATTCAACAAAACCACCTGCAACGCCACCTGGTGGAAAACTGCGAAATGAGCAATCCTATCTCGAAAACGGCATGAGAAGGGGGTGGGAGTTACATACAAAGTCGAAGGGCATTATCGATTTAGTACGAGACCTTGTGGTAACCTTGTGACCATCAGTGCAAGGAATAAAACGGTTCATTTGTTTTTCCGTGATTTCCTACGTCAGAAAACTTTCTGAGAAAGAAAAAAACAACTAGTTAAAACAAGGTATCTTTATTTGACATTGCGGTGTTGTACTTTGCCAGAAAGACGGTCATTTATCTTTTCGTTTGGGTTTTGCGTTGTCACAGGAACGTAAATAAAAGACGTTTTTGTAAAACACGAAAAGTTAAATGCACGTTTCAATAGTTGTTTTCTTTGAATTAATGTCCACAAGGTCCTTTTTCGTTCTAAATTGACGCTGCTTTACAACTTCGTAAATTACTTTTATTCCCTCTAGCGTGCGTTCCGCTTCCAAAAGAGGAATTCTAACTTCACGGTTTTTCACCAGGTGGAGCCATACGAGGTTTCTTTTAGTAACGCATTGCTACTTTACTATACGTAGGCACCGCTTTTATGGATATAGCAGTAACCGTTCCCAAGTTACGAGGGTGGCAAGGGGCTTGAGAAGGTGAACTGTTTATAGAACACATATAGGTACAACATGGAGACATAAAATAGACTGTGAATAAACAAATTGATGAAGTACCATGGGTTTGTAACCTATAATCCAAAACTGGACCATGTAGACTATATTTACAACTTCATTTCAAAGCATAGTTGACTCAGGGCTTACAGTGTAATTGATCTTGAAACTTGACCTTTTATTTCAAAATTATCAAACTTGAAACCATTCGATTAAGCATGTTGATTAGACCCCGTGGGGTTCTGACTTAATTTTAAAACTACAGCACATAGAGTAAAATTACAGCTGTTACTCAAAGTTGCTGACTCACTGCTTACACAGTACTTCACTTTTAAAAATGTTTTTTTGTATGGTTTTTTAATTGAAAAAAAAACAATATTGAGACCATTTAACTAAAAAAGTCAATAAAGTGAAATGGGCTTCTAATAATCAGGGTCTAAAACTACACTATATAGGCTATAACTACAGCAGAGGAGTTCCAAAGTTATTGACTCCTTGATAAGTTATTGACCTTGAGACTTCACCTTTTTTAATCACCGTTTTTGTGATCAGTTAGCAAAAAAGAGTAGCCCATACTTTTTTAATGTTTCTTTGAATAATATGCTACGGTGTGTCCTAGAGTTATTATTTCCGGGGGTCACTTATGGCTTTAGCAGATATCTGAACAGAAAAAAAGGCAAAAAAAAAGCAACGAAAATTGCATTTCCAATTGACTTTTGCCTTTAAATATATGAGTGAACGGCAAAACTTCAGGTAATTGCTCAATCGGGCGTAAGACTCTAAAAAGAGCTCAATAGGACGTTCAAAAACTTTTTAATCAAGTTTCAAAAAAGGAAATAAAAAATGTAAATTTAAAATGAGATGTTTTTCATATTTAAGTAAAAATGGTGAAATTGTGAATGCAATGGCTGAATAACGTAATTATTAACGAACAAATTCTCAATCAGTATATTTTGACAATGTTGTGCTCTACTAATAGAAAGCTCGTCAAGAGACAACCAAAAATGCTGTTGCACTAATATCGTTCTCTCCCCAAGAGAAAATATTTCAACTTGTTACCTTTAAACATTTTTTCTGATGCCTGAAAAATAGCACGATTCTTTAAATAATTTCATTCACCTTAGAACGTAAGTAAGTTGAAATATTTCAGAAAGAACGGACCATAAGCATTAACGAATTCAACGTTGTTTGGCATTAATTTGTAAAGAAAATATTACACATATTCGTTAAGAATTTGTGCCAAACATCGTTATACACTCCTGTTTGTGAAAATTGCAATACCATGAAGGAAACATCGTAGTTGAATGAAATTTAATACACAGTTGAGTGGTAATGGTACAAATAAATGATTACATTTTCAAACCATACAAACAATAAAAAAAGATAGAATTTAGTATTTTGTGTGGCCACCACGCGCCGCAATAAGAGCAGCTACACGACTCGGCACGGAGTGAAACAAAGTTTGAATATTTGCCCGCGGAAGAGCAGAAGATGGCACCCCAGACCATAACTCCGGGTGTTCGTCCAATGTGGCGTTCGATAATACAGTCTGGAATGTGCCGTTCACCGGCATAACGCCTGACACGAATTCGGCCATCATGGTTCCACAAATTGAAGCGCGATTCGTCAGAAAAGATGACCTGCTGCCAATCAGCATGCCAGCTCCTATGCACACTGGCCCATTGTAGCCGCAGGCGGCGATGGTTTTGCGTGAGAGAAATCCTGTATAAAGGAATCCTTGCGCGCAGCCCACGCTGCAGCAGACGTCTCCGAATTGATGAAGCACACCATGAAACACCTGTAGCTGTTGACCACTGCGCTGCCAATTGTCTAGAAGAAGCTGTGCGGTCCGTCAGCGCCACACGCACCAGGTGTCTGTCATTGCGAGCTGACGTCACATTTCGAGGTCTACTCCCAGATTTCCGAGCTGTCCGACCCTTGTCCGTCCACTGCTTCCAAACACGCATGATTGTGCTGTTGTTACGCTGCACACGAGCGGCTACTGCACGATAAGACAATCCAACTTCACGAAGGCCAACGATTCTGCCCCGTTCAAACTCCGAAATTTGCTCAAATTTCGCTTTCTTTCATCGAAGAGGCATAGTAAAGAATCAGTTAACGTTTACTCTAGCATATAACCACCGATAATCATACATGCCTCGCTACAGCCGTCTATTTATATTCGGTTCAATCCGCCGTTCAGAAGGTGCTGCTCAGCATACGCATGCGCTACCTGTCTGTAATTCTAATCATTTGCATATCATGCCCTACTTAACATTTCCCGCAATTTTCAGCTCACTCGCGTAAGTCCTTCGTACTGTTGCAATTTTCACTAACAGGAGTGTATTTGTCAATTTTTGAAATGTTTTTCAGCATATGATGTAAAGTGAGATGGTGGGAAGAGGAGGGAGAGGCATGAAAAGTTTTATTCACGTGCTCTTTAACATTGGTTCACTATACAGCGCGTCTCCGTTTAACCTGTAAGACCTATATTTTTGCAACTTAAATGCATACTTTGAATTGCAAAAATGGTCAACATAAGATACAGAGATGATATTAAAAGTTGGAAACGGGGAATGTAATTAGAGAAAAAATGCGAAATCTAACTTTTTATACAGTCCATAGGTCGAAACAATATATTTAAGGAAATAATCAACATCGAAAAATAATACTAACACAAAAGAAAATTGAAAACATTGCGACTAAAATTCAAGGAGATATTCCAGTTTAAGTTCTACTTCTAAGAGTAGGGACCGTAGAGTACGAAGGTAGGAACGTTTCGTCATTTCAAAACAAAGGGTGCGTTGTAGAAGAAAAAATAAAATATTTGTTTTTTCATTGTTACTGAAAACTAAATGCACATGTTCTGCTACGATAGGTAAAAACGGTTTACAAAATATCGTGCAATTTGAAAAAACACACTCCATGCACACATAATTTTCCACCCTTGTTAGCAGCTACATTTCCACTTAAAAGATGTAAATTAGCAAGAGTGGAAAATGGTCCTCGTCACAAAACACTGCATTTCATATCTCCTTGAATATTGTCAAATTGTTTGTTCTCGAGTTGTTTTTCATCTTGTTATTTCCCTAAACACAATGAAGAGGACCTAAACACCATATAAAAAATTAAATTTCATATTTCTTCACTATATTTTTCTCGCTTCAAACTTTTAATATCCTAATTCGGCATCTCATTTTGATCATTTTTGCAAGTGGAAGTATATATCTAGGACTACCAGTTGCTAAAATAGAGGTCTAGCACGTTAGATGGGGACACTCTGAATATTTCTGCGCAACTAACTAAACGAATCTATTATTTTCCTTTAAGCTAGTAGAAACAGACTGTCCACATATTTCCTTCAATCTGTAGTAAGCTTACATTATGCACTAAAAATATTTGCTTCTAATTTAATTATTGCTAAGTTTCATGCATGTAAATTCCAATATGTGTGACATGGCTACTTTTATTGAATAACAATGAGTGGGTGTGGTCCTACTACTAAAAGGTTTATCTGGCACTAATGACACGAAGCATTAGAATTGACTCTCACAAAAAGATTTTCGTTGTGTGTGATGTCAAAGGAGAAAGAGAGAGAAAGCGAGAGAGAGAGAGAGAAGATAGAGAGAACTTTAGATCATATGTTTCTTTTTTCTTCAAATGAGAGTCTATTTCTCATAGGTGTTCATCTCCCAAAAGAGTAATGGCACCTCCCCCCAAATACCACAAAGACGAGAACCCCTCCAAAAAAGAAGGAACTTCTGAAACCCCCCCCCCTTTAAAATTTAAATGGCGCATTCTGCGAAATTTTCCCCAATTCCTTGTTGGGGTTCATTCAAATCCTTTGTTGGACATCCTTGTATCTTGTATGAATCAAGAAGAAAACTTTTGCTATTACTTAAATAAAAACTTTCCCTACTATGGAACATATTTAACATTTAATGTTACAATGAAAATAAAAAGTTGCAAATGACAAGAATCACTGCATTACACGAAATCTTCGGATGATTAATGGATAAACATCGTTCACTTTTGCATTCGTTATTAAACACTTACATGTAAAAAAAAATCTTGATGCCTGCGGGTGGAAGGAAGGTCTGTCAATAAGCGATGCTTTCAATGACATCCTTAATCAAGATTTGAGGAAGTAATTGTCCCTAAATTGGAGGAAATGCTTTTGAAGATGGTCGACGGTTCTAGGAATCAGGCTCGCAGTTTATATTTCAACTTATTAGTGCTCAAGGTTTTTATTCTTTGCATACATTGCTGCATGAAAGCAGTATGAAACCAACTAAAACTCGAAAAAATAGTTTTATTCAATAATAAAATTGAAAGGGTTTGAGCAAGGACATAGAAGGTAATTGAATACGCGCTTTGTAGCATAAATGTACATGAAGTGTTGCATCAGTTTTCTTAATCACTGACAATGCATTACAAGTCAGTCAAATAAGTGTTTATCATCACTTTAGATGTTCTGTTGTTTTTTTTTTCTTTAATTTTTGAAACACTTTAAAGTTGCTATTTATTTTCAGAAAGAAACTCATCTTTTAAATCAGAACATCCATGCATTTTTAAAACCGCTTTCCAACCTTTCAAGTATTTTTTTCTCCTGTAATTGAATTTTATTCTTTCTTCTCTTCCCCTCTTTCATTTTCTGACTGAAGAATCAAATTGCATTTGTGAAGACACTAATTTAATTGCCTTTAAATAGACTCTTCCGTGCTTTATCGTAAGATTTGAAACAGAAACAACAGTCAATCCTACAAAAAAGATCATGAGAAACAGAAAATTTCACAAAATTAACTCTGGACCAGAAGCATTACTAGTAGAAAATACCGTATCTGAAAACAAATTCGTTATGCATTAATAGAGGATAGCACAAAAGTTATGTATAAAAAGCTTACGCATTGGATTATAACAATCCATAGAAGACATACACAGTTTGATTCTAAAGTACGGGCTAAGTTTGGATGAGGTTCAAATCTCAGAATAGTAATTGCATTTTGAAGTAAATGAAGAATTGACATGATAGTCATAAAAATCCAAACTACGTGTTCAGATCAACAAGTTATATTGAATTGAATGTTGTAACTAAGCTCCGAAAATTGTACTTAAAATTGTCCATACATGTTACATTTGCTGCATAGACTCTTCCAGTCAATCATTATTGAAGAACCTTTGGTGTGGAAAAGAAAAAAAAAAAAAAACTGCATAGCACATCTTTAACTTCATTTTTTTTTTTGGGCGGGGGGGGATTATTTAAAAATAAATTTAGTAATTAAACAGACAAAAAGCCTAAAGATATTTTATTTTTCCCCTTTTGGCAACACAATATTTTTTCATGTTTTTAAAGCCAAAACTTTCTATATTTATTTGTCTATTTGTTTTTAATAAAAATTAATTTACACTTGTCACCCACTTTGCAACTGTAGGGTAATTGTTTGCCAGTAGTTTGAATACCACTGCATTAGAGTATTCCACAAATGCGTATTCAACAAATTGTTTAATATTACTCTTGATATTTTTTTTTTCAGGAAAGTTATGCTGATTATGCAGTCATCCCGCAAAAAGCACAGACAGCAAATTTGAACAAAGATGAAACGGACCTTGGAAAAAGAGCAGCTCAAAATGTAACTTCTAGAAGTAGTCATCAACCTTATAATTTGAAAATGATGTCTTCGTGTGACAGCTCTACAGTTAGCTCTGAAAACACAGAAAGTAATAGAGGTGTGAAACCAAATGACAAAAAAAGCGAACTTCTCAGTTATTCCCCGGGTGAAGTAAATGATCTCGATAAAAGTCACCTAAAAAAGTCAAAGAAAATGATAGAAGTTATCGGAATTCACTCAAAAAAAGATGCGGTAAAGAAAGACAATCAACACAACGAATCTCATATGCCGCCAATAAATCTCAAACCAAAAGGTGATTTAGGAAGCAGAGACGTTGAATCATCGATAACAAATATTCACAATGAAGAACACCGCAAAGCTGAAGATATTCAAGATATCGCATTTGATATAGAAAATAATACACCCAATACAAGATCGAAAGTTAACTCAACAACGTGCCAAGAACCCAGCAAAAATCAAGACAGTATTAATCATAACATCGGCAAAGTGGAAAATGAAATACAAATTCAGCCAAGTTTATTAAAATTGTCGCACAATGGTAGTTTGAATGGTAAATGTGAAAAGAATAAGGGTTCAAACTCTATAATTTCGGAAAATAAATTGAATGAATTACCCAATATTGTAATGTCTGAAAACGAGCAAATATTGTCGGAAGACGCCGAGAAAATGACCTCAATAAAATCTCAAATGCCATTACCAGACATTTTGAACACCGTAAGTAAATCGGTTCCGTTAAATCCAAGGGTTTCTGAGAAAGAAGTGATATCCACGCGTGATAATTTAAGAAAGATTCATGTCTCGGAGAAAGATTCTGAGACGGAGGTAAAATCTAAGTCCTTAACATCTCAAATTAGAGTAATACCTAATTTATACAGTTCTGATATTTTACGCAACGAAACAGAGACAGATCTTAAAAGAATAAGTTACCTTCATTCATTACCAACAAATCAATCGATTTATAAATTGGCTTTCGATGAAAGTATTGAAAGTATAACTGATCAATCAGAAGCTGATTCGCGTTCTCCTAGTCCGGTTGATGCTGACAGTCAAGTTCCAAAGAGTTTAACGAACGCGGAAATATTAATACACGAAGCAGAAAGTGGTAGTGATGCTGGATCCGAAGATGTTGAATTGATACCACATCGTTATGAAAGCGAAACTTTTCTCAATGAAAATAAAAATATCTATGTCAATAAACTATCCTTAGCAGTTGAACTATTACGGACGCAAGAAAATCTTCCGTATGATGATGAGTTTAAACGTGTGGTGGGGGACAATTCTATCACAGCCTTGAAAAATGTTCAACCAAGTGCATCAGGCAAAACGAACTTCGGATTTGTGGATGACTCAAGTTCTATGGAAAACTCTATTGCTTTAGATACCTTCAACAATCAACATGGTATGACTTCTGTGACTGAAATAACTACAGAACCAATATTTAGTAAACAAAGTGCCATTATCAGTCATTCATCTGCTGAAGATTCATGTGAAGTTGCCAAAGAAGCAATAGCTCAAACAAGTGACAATCAGGTTAGTTTTCTCAATGGATTTTTACCAAAACTATTACGGGTATTAGCTGCAACGGTTGAATTAATAGTATGAAATTAAAAGTAATTTTTATAGAGAGCGTTTATAGTGCTATAAATATAGTTGCCAATAGTGTCAATCACAGAGGTATGGTTTCAAAAGCAATCTTAGCTTTCTTTGCATTAGCAAAATAAATTGGTGAAATAATGTAGTTTCAAAATCCAAGCAACGAATTTTATATGTAAAAAAATAATAATAATAATGACAGTTTACTTTTGAAAAATAAGGTGTATTAGTTCATCAAATAAATCTCATTTTATAAATCAAACAATGAGTTAACTTTCTCTTTTTCTTACCTTTTCTTTCACACATTTTTATTTATTTTCCGTATAATCGCTCTTTTAGCTTTCCTTTTATTTGAGTTCAGTGCTGTACAGTTGAAACAGCTAGTTGCACCTAAACAAAATATTTCATTTATACTTTTTTATTTTTACTTGCTTTGCCTATTGTCTTGTATTTAAATCTTGTACGGGGGATTTGCCATTTTCCTCTATTTATAACAGCATCATATGAGAAATTTGGATTTATTGCAGATCTTGATTCATCAGTTAAAAAACTTGAAAGTTGAGTTGAAAATGTTTACGTTTATTCTGAAGCTTTGGCAATTTTATTTGTTTATTTATTTTATTTATTTATTTATTTTTTGTAATAGAAATTTTTACCAATGATTTTTCTAAAATAAAAATATTTTTCACTTTTTCCATCATTATTCCCCCAAAATACAGCAAGGAGCTTACAATTGGGAACCCTAAAGGAAAACAAAATTATTCTTTTTCTTCTCTTTCCTTTTCCTTCACTATACAGGGTGTTTCGTTTTAACCTGAAAGACCTTTATTTTCGCAACGGTTAGTCCTAGATGTATACTTCCAGTTGCAAAAATGTTCAAAATCAGATGAAGAGTAAAGATATTGAAAGTTTGAAGCTCAAATAAAAATGAGTCAAAAAATACAAAATTTAGGTTTTTATACGTAACTAATATTTAGAGAAATAATCTCCATTGAAAACTACTATTGGTACAAAAAACTTGACAGTTGGGCGACCACAACTCAAGAAGATATTCCAGTTTAAAGTTTTAATGGACCATACAGAAGATGAGATTGAAACTAATCGCCCTTTCAAAAGAATGACAGGTCGTCAAAGTAAGAAAAACATGGTATTCATATTTTTCATTGCTATTCAAAAATAAATGAAAATGTTGTGCCGTGATACGCAAAAACACACTACAAAACCTCGAACAATTTGAAAAACCGCACTCTATGCACACATATAATTTTAAACGCTTGTTAGCTGCGATATTTTCCCCCAAAAGTGGTGTTAGTCACAAAACGCTGCGTTTCATATCTCGGTGAAAACTGATAGTAATAATTTCAAACTTTTTGTGTTGCGATTATTTTTCAATGGAGATTATTTCCCTAAGTATAAGTTAGAAGACCTGGGGCCCGTATAAAAAGTTAAATTTTGTATTTTTTGACTTATTTTTATTTTTACTTCAAACTTTCAATAGCTTAACTCTGCATATGATTTTGAATATTTTTGCAACTGGAAGTATATGTCTAGGACTAACGGTTGTGAAAATAAAGGCCTTGCAGGTTAAAACGTACTGTATAGTACAAGGCAAAAGAACTCTAAACAGATATCAGTTTCAGAGGTTCCCTAACTTTTTCGATTCACGGCCACCTTTGAAGAATTAAAATTTTCTCGTGGCACCTAATCTATCTCTTTTGTATAATTAATATTAATGGCACGGACATTTAATCCTCGCCTCTCCCTGCGGCACCCCAGGGTGTCGCGATATCCAGTTTGGGAACCGCTGGGTTAGGAAATTTAATTGGCAAATTTACCTTTTCTCTCTTTTGAAATATAGAAGACGGCACATATGGTCCACATAGTGTTTTACTTATTCATCATGCTCATCATGAGAACAATCAGAATTTCTCCTCGCACTTCTTGATTGCTCTCATAATTTACCATGAAACAAACTCGTCACATACTCTCTTATCACTCTTGATTATAGCATATGGGTTTTGAAAACTTGATGTTTTAAAAACATTAATAACATTCATAACAAGGGTGCAGTGGGCTCGGAACGCACCGGTGCGGCGTTCTAGTATTTTCTTACTAGGTGGAACGCCGCTCCGTTCCAGATTATTATTTCAAGTAATACTTATTTTTATTTTATTTGTAAATTTTCTTTCTCTTTGACTGATTTGACTCTGAATCCTGCCGACTTATTGACTTAGTTCGTTCGGTACACAACGTTAATCTTTATTTCAATATCGCTTGTTAAATTATTACTAACCAATAAATAACATAATCTTTTAATGCATCTATCGTAAAAATACCAATGCATATTGATTTTAGACAATTACATGTATAAGAATCAATCCTTTTCTTGGGAAATCTACCCCGCCTCCCCCCTAATACATTACACACGCATATATCGATAGATAAACAAAGCACATCGACAACGACGGTGTAATTTAAATTTTTGTTTTCTTCAAGCTTGTGTTCCGGTGAGAAGAAATGTAGCATTACAACATTGATTAATAAACACTTTCAATTAAACCGGTATCTTTTTACTTTAATTTAGTGGAATATGTGTATAGCTCTGCAAAGGGAAAAAATGGGTCTATTCTCGTGAATAAACCTGATTTTTGGGTTGGGAATTAAATTTTGAAAATTCACAGGAATTTTCAAATAGTTTTTAAACTGACAAACTATTTTAACACATTTTAAGTACAGTAGAACCTTGTTTATCCGGATCAAATTTGTTTTTAAAAAATATATAATGTTTATATTAATTTAAAATTATAGTAGCAAGAATATAACTTTAAGAAACGAACATTCGCTTTTTTTTATTTTTTAATTAAATGTAAAGCTCTTGAATAGATTGTACAGTAAATAATAGTAATTTAACAAACATCACTGCAGATGAACTATAATGATGAGGCGACAGATTGACTTTGTTCTAATTCAAACGACACACAGGTTAAAAACAGAAGACAGTGAATCAACTATTTTTAAGAAATTATGTGAAAAGTTGTTTTGATATTTAAAATGCCTTTTAAAAAATTCCATGTAATTTTTCTGAAAAACATAGTTTCTTGTCGTAATGAACAGTACTGCCGTGAGAAGGTGAAGAGCAGTATCTGTAGAAATGAGGTTTTGAGATAGTTGAAGAAACGCGTTTCAGATTCTATACTAACAATAGGAAAATGATGGAAATTGACGTTCTTTTCGTGCTTTATTTTCGTCGGAAGCCTAAAAAGCAATTTGTCCGATAAAGTTGAAGTACAATCAATGATAAAAATGAAAAATAAATAAATAAATAAATAAATAAATAAATAAAATAATAAAATTTAGTTGCTGCGCTTTACTTTCCCACAAAAGAGTAAATCTGCTTATTTAAGGATTTGCTTCGCTTATTACCTACACTATGCGGATTTTCATCATACGCATTGCCTTTGGACCGCGTTAGAACGGATAAAAGTTTTACTGTACTGCCTATTTCACTTTATAAATTTACTACAATCTGAGGTTCAATTCTTCGAAACATTTTTTAAAAGTGTCTATTTTGTTTTAAGGGTGTAGATCTTCTCTCCTTTTAATTGAAATGAACTTACCCAGTTCGTCATTTTGAGGAAACACACAAAAAAATTGAATGTCTACAAGTACAAGGTGGCGTAAAAAGAAGGCATAGATTTGAAACTTGTATAATTAGCTTTTTTTTTTAAACCACATAAAAAATGCACTTATATCACTTCAATCGGTAATGGATCCAATTTATAAATTGGCACGAATTCACTTTCTTAATTTAAAGGCCTTCCAGAATACACAAAAAGCCTTTCTTCGAAATTCGCCATAACACCCCTAACATGTTATGAAACAGCAGCAATTTCTTCACGAATTGCAACTTTTAAAATGAAAGTGTTCTACAAAGAACCTCGTATAGTGATCTGAAAATTACTGAACGTGAAAACATTGCTGATGAACCGTTGTGATGGCAAATATCGAAGAGACTTCTGATGTGTATTCACGAGGAAAGCCGCCATCTGCGTGACGCTATCATTAAAACGTTGAAAACGTGACAATTCGTGAATTGGATAAGATTCTAGTGTTAAAAGTACATTTCGTTTGTAGTCATAATATTAAAAAGTTGGAATTTATTTAATTTTTTTGTATAAGTTTGAAATTTCTGTTTTCTTTTTGCGTCACGATGTTTTTCAATTTTTTTCGTCTGTTTGGGAAGATGGCGTGCCTTCAGATTCGGAATGATAATGCCAAGAACCGACATTTCCCCTTCCTTGAAAACCAACGCATGGCCCTTAGTTCCATTATAACACTTTACTTGCAAGCAGCGTTTAACACATTAACATTTTTTTTTTTTTTACAAGCAAGAATAGAGAGAGAGAGGAAACATCCTTTATATTACTTCTATAGCCTGTTTTACTGTCGGACCACGAGATCTTCCTTATTCCTTTATCAAATTTCATGATTTACCCCTCATTATAAAGCTTTTAAATTTAAGATTTAAAATCATCTATATATATATATCATTTTAAATCTTAAATTTAAAATATATATAAGAGGTCCTTTAATGGATTATAAATCCCCACTTTAAACTGTCAGAAGGTATAGTCAGGTAGCTCAGTCGATAGAGCTTTACATCGAATGGTCCATATGAAGCTTTTCGGCTCAGGTCGTTCGAGCGTCGTGCTAGAAACTCGAACAATGTGAGTTCATTCTCACGTTGCGTTTTGTCGTTTTTTCCCTCTAGTTGATCTTGATCCAAATTTTCACTACTTCAATCAAGCTTTAAAAGCCGCTGGGTGCAATTTGTACAGAATGAGTTGTTCGTCAATCTCTCAGCGGAAATATTCCATAAGCACCGCTCCACGAGAGCATATTCTGTAATGTAAGTGGAATTCAGAAAAAAAGCGTTTCTATACAAACATCGGAGCCTCACAGTGCAAGACTTTTTCTTTTTGACTGCCACTTCGCATAAAACGATTTATGATTGAAAACCGCGCTTTCGCGGCGTTCAACCGTTTGCCGCACCAGGGTTATGTTCGCACCGGTACCGTTCAGAAACGGCCAACCTGTTCTTTTACGCCACCTACCAGCGTTCAGAAATGCTAGCGGTCATTCTCTGGTGGTGGATCCGGTTGCAACTGCTTTCACCCATCTCTCACCACAGTCTCGATGTGGTTAGCGAGATCACATGGTACTTTTTGGTCAATCCGGTCGAGCTTAAGTTTAACTCTTTTAAGATTAAAGGTGCTGCTGCACTAGACCTAACCATGCTGCAACCATGAGTGTTCGGAAACAAAGCTGTTCACTGGGCTCACCAGAAAAATACAAGTGACGTCATAACTGCAATTTGATTAACCACGCACAGTCGGAGTCTTTGAGGAACAGTCGTAGTCCTGGTAGTATTTTTAAAGTAGAAGTCAAATGACATTTAATTAACATTAGGGTCAGTTGGGGTAAAAGGAAATGTAAGGTAAATGGAAACAAACTGTATAATTGCACATGCGAATTTTTTTGAAACTAAGTTGATGTTGAGGAAAGAATAGGCAACACATCAAAAAAATTCTGAGAGTTCTCCGTGTCTCCAAACAAATGTGTGGCGTCATCTTTGCATAAAGATGACCCTGAAAAAAGCTGTATTTTTTAAAAGTTAAGTGATCTTACATTTCCCTTTCCAGCAGGTCTACAATGCGAAGTAACTGGTTTCAATTTGTTTTGTGTGCCATGTGGAAAGTTGTAAAAACATTTATTTAAGAATTTCACCTCCCCAGTTATTTTTGATGTGCCAATTAGGCTTTTCCATCCACTCATTGATTTCAATTGTTAAAAAAGTCATGAAGTCAAATTTTTTATACCCAGTTACTATCGGAGAGTGTAGTCTTGGACACAATGCACAAAAATGTCTCAATTCATCCAAAAGAAAGAGATACATCTAAAGTTGAAACATTGAAATGCTGTTCCCCTTTACCCCAACTGAAAACTCGCAAGAAAATTCGCAACTTTACCGAGTTCAACTAAAATCTTAATATTTGAGATGTTCTGTTTGAGCATAACTCGACGAGGCCATTTTGAGCACTTGTAATTGGCTAAACAAGCAGAGCACACAGTATTTCTGGAGACCTTGGAGACAAGTAGTTTCAAGAGGATTTGAACCACTAGGACATTATCACAACAAATTCTACATCAATAACATTCATGATCACGCCAGACCACGAACATCTAATTAAAATCGCGCTGACGAACATCTAAGTGATTCTGGCAAGTGTAATTATTCAGTAGATTAAGCTGCCTTACACCAAAACAAAATGATTGATTGATTGATTACACTGGACTAAATATTAGAAAGAGTTTCATGCAAAGGAAGGAAGAGCGGCTTTTCCAACTGCAACGAACTAGCCTTCAACATTCAGGTTTCCATTCAAACATAGGCTTGTAACCCAGAACTTTAAAATGATTATAACATTTTTTTTTCTTTTTTTCAAGAGAAATGCTTTCCGAAACTGTCCAGAGTTCTAACTTTTCTGGCGTTAGAAGTTCCTTTGATCAAGCGCTTAAAATGATAATTCTTTTCGCGCTTCAGCAACAGATGAAAAGGAGAGATTTTTCCCATCTAGATGATTTACTACCATAACTTAAACTTTCCGTCCCCGTGTACTCTTAATTACAGTAACTACTACTCATTTCACTACGGCTCTTCAGCAATTTTGAATAAGTTTCAGAAAATAACGAAAGGATGATACCATGTTCTGTACTTAAGAAAAACACTACACTACAAGTAATAGCAAGGAAAATCAGAAAGATATAAATAGCATTATTGAGATTGGTTTCAGTATAGTAGACTGTCTTTCCAGGAGGGAGGACCCGTGACATCACTGTAAACAGTGCCGCCAATGAGTAATAATGTTAATGGTATACAGCGTTCACAGTAAACTAATATCTGTTACCAAGCTGACGAACGCAACAGCTGATAAATGTTGCCGGATGTCTGGTTCCGATCACATGTATCGGTCATCATTTGTAGGTTATCCTCGCGCACGCGGCCGTCTACTCCCAACTTTTTAATTTGGAAAGCTTTCCAAGCTCTTGAAACTACATTTTTGTCTCTTCTTAAACTTTTTCAACATTTTTCAAACTACGCCCCTTTACTACCATGTGTATAAAGAACTCTGGTGGTTTATGTCAGCCATTATGCAATTAAGCTGTCAGTTTCATTTGCAGAAAAATGTCTCAAAACACTCTCTCCCTTCTTTCTAGGTTTGTTAACAATGCGCTCGCTCATTCCACGCATTTGCGTGCCTTGGCCCTATGATGTCATAGTACTGATATTTGCATACGCATCACTTTTCTATTGAACTGCCTTTTCACTGCACAGGTAGTAAAAAGTAGTCCTTCCATCAATTTTATGGTGGTAAGTTGAAAATTGCCCAACAACTACATGGTTATATTAAATTGCTGTCAACGGCGATATCAAACAAAAAGCATGGCCTGAATGTGCATTAGTCAAACACTTTTATAAAGGCTTACTAAAACATTTTAAATTTATTTTTAAAACAAAGGAAAACTTTGGAGTGCATTTTTATACCGAAATACAGTACATATTGTGCTGTGACAAACTTTGCATTCTCGACGAGGTAGAGCGAGAGGAGTGGAGTATGGATGTGAGACATGACATTCGTCTTGTCTAGAGCAGGAGAAAATATTTCAGTATCTTGAGCAAGAGTCAAAAAGATCTCTGGTGACACAAGTCTACTTAACGGATGAAGAGAGATCAACCAATCTCCAAGTATATTTCAACTTTTACTCGAAAGAACTTCATACAGTTGTTTATTTTAAATACATCTCCAGTTAATCATATCTATTATGTAGAATTTTCATCAATGTTAGCTATTACCTGAACGAAATTATCTACGCTACGCGATGTTTTCATTTCATCTGTAGTAATGGATAAAAGTATTGCAGACTTAAGAAATCTATTATTTTTCAAGAAAAGCCACCAAATAAGAGAATAATTGTTCGGCGACTAGTGCTTTAAAAAAAGAGGTATGCTTCTGGTGACATGTTTCAATGAAAAAATAAATGACCATGCATTTAGGGGACCAACAACACATTGAAAAAACCAAAATTGTTTTTTGAGCATCATTCACATTGTAAACAGCTTTGAATAAGCTATAAATTTCAGCAGATAGTTTCACTTCTATGCAGAATAATCTTATAGATTTTGCATAACTTATACTCACGATCTTCTTTCAAAACCAAGAGTTTTTTTTGCATGTTTCTGGTTCAAAATACACAGTTTTTCATCTTGGCTTATCAAACTTTCAGGAAACTTGACAGCAAACAAGAGAATCATTATGCTAAAATTTCAAATAAAAATTTTGAAATGAAATATGAAAAGCAATCAATTTCTCACTGCACATGCATGAAAGATAGCACTTTATAACTTTCAACATTTCATAGTCAAATTAATTTGGCATCTTATAAAAAATTCCAGTTGAATATTGTAGACACTTAAAAAATATATCGGATGCCTAATGAGCCTTGTTTCCATTATTATCGAAAAAGCAACGAAGAGTAAGAGATCATTCACAACATTTGCCTGCAATCGCTCAGTGTGATTCATGAAAAAAAGAAAAAACAGGATTTGTGAACGATACCTTAGGATTTGCTGTCTATGCGAGAATAATTGAAATGCAGCTCATTAGGCCGACAATGTCTTTTTAAGTTTTTGTGATTATTTTTTTTACAAGATGCTAAATCTATTTGGCTATGAAATTTTGAAAGTTAAAAATTGCTACCTTTCAAACATGCACAGTGAAATATTAATTTCTTTAAATATTCATATTTCATCAAATTTTCAGAATTGTTATTTGAAACTCTACATCTTGAGCTCCAGCTCCCTTTTTATTTCAGATTCGATCACTATCAATTTTATCAACATCATAAGTTGCAGACAAAAATCATTCCTTCTGATATAGTTAGTCACATTCGCCTCAGAGCCAGTGGTGAATTTGGAAGTCAGGAAAAATTAGAGTTGAAGAAATGGTTTTTCAGAAACTCCACCTGTAATAAGTTGTTTCCTGGTTAAGTACGAAGAAGGGCGCAATAATAAAGGAAGAGTCAAATAATGCTTTTTGTGATCATTAATTGGAAGAAAGTCATTTTTGTATCTTATTTGTTTTTTTGTGCTATTTAAAATTATGCTTTGTAATTGAGACATAGAAGGCTTAAAAAAAAGTTAAATGTTCTTTCGGCTAAGGGTACTAAAAATCTTATATTTTAAAATGACATTGAATGACATTTCTTGCTACTGAAGATATAATTAAACTCCTTTGTTATCAATGTTTCTGATACTA
Source organism: Uloborus diversus (assembly GCF_026930045.1). NCBI lineage: Eukaryota > Metazoa > Arthropoda > Arachnida > Araneae > Uloboridae > Uloborus > Uloborus diversus. The sequence continues at coordinate 11,651,751 of NC_072740.1, forward strand.
TAATCTACGATGATATTAATGAAAATAATTTTAGTATACAGACATATTAATTCTATAACTTTTGCTTCGACTGGCCCATTTTTAAAACTTAATGAAATTGCTTGAATCATGTGAATCAAGAATATTTCTTCTTTCCTTTGAAATAGGAGGTTAGAAAGGTTCAACTGAAAATTAGAAAAAAAAAAGTAATTCAATAAGATTTTGAAGGATTTATTTTACGATCAGTTTTGCTAGAAAGCTGAAGAAATAAATTGATATTCAAAATATTTGTGCTTCACTTTTAAATTACAGCTGAAAAAAACTTACATTTAATTTTGCATTGCGTTTTATTGACAAAAAACCATATCCAATGAAAATAATGTCTTTTCAAGTAATAAATAGAAAAATTAATGAGATGATTTCTTTCTGAATGCGTTTAGAGAAATTTATTCACTAGCCCATCATACACTTTTACGTTAATGCTCTGGAATTATAAAAGTTTGAGAAGTGCTCCTGGTCTAGTTTTTTTTTTTTTTTTTTTTTGAAAAATCCAAAAGTGTATGGACACACTCAAAGAACAATTTCCTAATCCATGGTCTGAATGTCAATAAGTTGATTAATTAAGAGATACAGTTCTAGTTAAATTTGTAAAGAATTTGGTTTTGAGTTTGAATGTATTTGATACTTAAATTGTATTAAGTATTAAAAATATTTAAAAGTAATTGATCCATTATTTATGATATATTTTATGTACAGCAATAAACAAATTATCAATTTCTGCCAAGAAAAAGCTTTTGAAGCGTATACATCATATGCTAAAGGAATATCAACCGTAATGCTGTCCCAGAACAAAATAATAAAACCATTCAATTCAATGAATAAGCACACAACTTCTCATTTTAAATTAAAAAGTTTGTTAGAATTTGATACATAAATGAAACACAATTCTAATGCATAACAAAGTTCCACAATAATTGATTCTTCAATTCAGAAACTAAAAGATGGGGGAAAAACTACTGTGTTACTATTTACCAACTAAAGTACAAGACCAGAATCAAAAGGAAAATAAAGTAAGGTAAGTCATCTATTTTAACTGAGTAGCTTTAGTGAAACATGAAAAATCATCAGAAATATTAAGGGGAGGGGGGGGGGGACAAAGACATTTTTGTTACTGCAAAAACATAAATTTTATATATTAGGAACAGAATTATCCAACACCAATTATTCTTGATTTGCATGCATTTATAAATTTACTACATAAGGCGTGAAACAAACTTTGATATTGGAGGAAAATAGAAAACAGGAGAGAATTGAGTTCAGTTTTCAAATTATCTTTTCAATGATGTTTAGTATGATTTCATATGATCAATCACAATTGATGTGTTATAGGGTTCCACTGAAGAAATAAGAGCTGGATACCGCAGGTTTGGAGTGCAAGCTCGTCATTATCTCTCACCAAGAGCAACAATTGTGAATCCATGCTTTTGCTGCATTGTCATGTAAGACTCATTGTAATTACATCCACATAGCATATTTAAAACTATTTTGAATATTTCATGAAAAAAAACATATTTCAATAAAAGGTTTGAGAATTTTTTAAGTATTCATAAAATTAGTTATTTTGTGTGTTACTGATTATGTTTATGCATGTAATAAATTAAAATAAAAATTATACATAAATAATTGTTCAAAGAATACTCAAACAACTTTTCAGCTAATTGACAAGAAGTAAATCATTGACATTTTAGAAACTTGTCCATAAAATCTTTAAATGACTGTTAATTCTTGTGAAAACAATGTTGCTCAAACATTGAAAACATATATGTAATGGTGAAGTTATAAGGAGGGGGGAGGGGGGTTGGAGGAGTTAATGGGTAAAAATAAAAATGCTGAAATGCTAAAATTAAATTTAAATTGAAGATAATTTTAAAATTTAAAACTAAAAGATAAAAATTACAACTGTTAGATATTATGAAACATTAATTGCATTAGTTAAAATAAAGTTACACGACATAATTTAAAATGTTTAAAACAAGAAAGAGAAAAAAATTCAATTTTAGCATATTTACTTTTTTGCCAGAACACTTTATGTTCAATGCTGTGTTACAATAATCACACAATGCAAGAGAGATTTTAAGACAAGAATGGAAGAAAGGTGCAGATGATACAATTTGAATGTAGTTAACTGATTATTTTTACACAATTCATATACATACTCTAATATTTACCAGAAAATGATTTTTAAAACTTGACCAAACTCCTTTACTTTAATATCAAAAGTACACCAAACTGAAATTCTCCTCAGAATTGCTTTTAGCATTATTTATGATACTTGTTTTACTTAATTACTATTTTAAATAGCAATTCTGCTCTAATTCAACACACATTTAAAAAATTGCCAATCAACTTGTCTTTTCCAAATATAAATAAAAAAATGTAGCAATTTTTCTTCAATTTCCATTCTGCATATGTGCACACCTAGTCTTTGCCACTGAAATGTTTAGGGGGTTGTTTTGAAGGGTGTTTTTCTCATTTTTTGGGAGGTGGGCTCTTGCTTTTGGGACAGGTCAGCCCTGGGGGGGGGGGGGGGGGCACCTGCATTCCGGGTCATATTGTTCAAATAATTCTTGAATTTCTTTTGATGAATTTGATGTCTAGACAATGGTTTTGACAGATCTTACTGACTTATGGGACTAAAAGTGATAGGTACTTTTATGCACGAACACATTGAGAACATTTAGAGTAACCGCACCAGTAACAGACAGTCATAAGTTTGGTTTAAATAAAAGGAAATTTTAGAGCCAGTTGGTATTTACAAAGCAGTGGCAGAAGATTATATGAACAGCCACCATGAGGTCAGCTGGTGTTTCATGTTCATTTGAATTCAATAAGGTTTTAGTTTTAAAAATAAAGAACTTTTGCACATTTTGAAGAGACAAAGGGAATTTTTTCCATTAGCCATCCTTTCCCCATCCTGTCTGTTACTGGGTACCATCAGATTTTTTGGTGTCTGTTACTGGGGGTCTGACCTTTTTTTGAAACAGAGCAAATAAAAATTGAGAGGATCCAGCACATTAGACGAGATGTAATTTCATGAGGGGGGGGGGGGGGGTGAGTAAGTCTAAATGCATTAAAATGCTCAAAAAATTGAGTTAACCTGAGAGCAATGTCTTAAGCATGTTTGTTACTGGTGCCATTACCCTACTGTCAATCATGAAGTTTGCATTAAAACACAATGAAAGGATTAAAAGAATTATCAGATAATTGAATACAGAATTGCGTCATGCTTAATAGCTTAAATAGTAAAAAATTGTTTTCACAAAATCTTGATCTCAATTTGCTCTTTCTTGAATCTTGTTTGAGTACATGTTATTTTAACACTCAAAACTTTGTTTTTAAATTCATCCTGGAATACACTTCCCGATTATAAATTTATTATTAAGCTTGTAATTTAGGGGATTTGCTAATACAATTCACTACATTAGTGTACTTATTTATATGATGAAAAAGAACGTCTTAGCTGTCTACATTAGTACTATAAGTTGTCATTAAAACCCCACAAACGAAAAAGTTCAGATTGTGCTGCACAAAATGACTATGTTGCTCTGATGTTACAATATTAATAATATGCATTTAACACTTGTTTTGATCATAAAGTTAAAGATAAAATTCTTACTTTAAAATACTATTGCAATTTCATTTATTTTCCAAGGAATAACAAGTCATCATTGATTCTTAATGATCAAGATATTACAAATGATTAAAATTTTCGAATAAGGTGCTTGAAAATGAAATAATCAGTACAGTTTAGAATGGATACTAAATCAATAAGTCATTTTAAGTTTCAATGATTAATGCTATGTAAACTGATTTGAATTACATCATGTATAATTCCACTGATGTTTAAACAGGCTTCAGTGTCATATTATGCATCTTTACTTATTCACTATGGCAGTTCTTGAGAAATTCATGGTAAAAAAAAAAAAAAAAGAATTATTGATTTAACAAATAAAAGTTTTCATTGCAATTATGCTCAGCCTAATATTCGGCCCTATAATATTTCCATGTGTCATACTATGATAATGATACAAACTGTACAAACTTAAAACTAGGACCAAATTAAACACAATTGAAAATATAAACTTATAAAAAATTTTAATGTATTGCAAAAGGATTATTTTGTGAGGGGATAAAGCTTATCACTAATCTTAATTTTATTTAAATCTATTATATATATCAGGGGTGATTGTGAGTTCATCAAAAAATACCTGAAAGTTTCAAAGCGAGAACAAGGGGGGGGGTAATCTTTGGCCCCTATTACTTAAGTGCACCTTTGCCCCTTTGCCATAGTTTTAAATAGTTCTGAGTCAAAATATTGTGTGCATATTTAATTAAATTTTTAATGGATTACAAAGTTACTTTTGAGCTGGTGTTATACAAATTATCTTGACATTTGTCCATCTTAAGGGATATTGTCCATCTTAAGGCTCTTGCAGGGTATATTTGATGAGTATTATATAATTCAAAATATGTCTAACTAGGATACATTAAAAATTCTAATAAAAACCACTTAGTTATGTCTGGTAGACATCATTCATGTCATGCATCTAAGTAGCTGGATGCGCTCAGAGGCTGTTGTATTGTATTGTATTTGTAAGTATATTTGTCTACAAGATGTTACTCTCATTTTTTGATGTCTCTCTCTTGTCTCAGAGATTTAATTCTTTTCATACAACATTACACACCCTTCGACATCTCCAAGACATTATGTGTCTTGAAGTTTATTAAAATATTTTTTAAGAAGGTTTGGCCAGTTGATTAGTGCTCCACTTCCTCCATTTTTAGGTATGGTCATGAAAGTTGTAATATTAGTGGAACCTGTATAAGTTGACCACTGGCAGTGCACTTCTTTAGTGGTCAACTAAAACAGGTGGTCATCTTATAGAGATCGATTTATATGATATAGGATTAATACTGTACCTGAAAAAAGCGGTCAAATTAGACAGGTGATCAACTTACAAGGTTAATCAATTTAACAGGTTTTACTGTACGCCTAAATCGGAAATTGATTAAATTATCATATTTCTCTTTTGAATGCATGATGCCTAACATTAGTTCAAAAGTTGAAAAATTAATGAAAAATACTCAACATCCAGGAGTTTTTTCAGGTTGCTGAGAAACCTTCATATTTAACCCCTTCCCCTAGACTTACGTTCAACTGTCTACTGACTGCTATGATTTGCAGAGATTTGCAGACTCACTGAAGTAAAAAGAAGAAGCAGTTTTTAGTTAAAAAATGGAAACAATAACACACTTTAAGTTTTTGTTCTTTTATTGCAAATTTCATAATGACATTTAAAAAAAAAACAACTAAAGCATTAACTCGCATCAGTGGGCATGCCGGGAATAAGAGGTTGATCAGCATGTTGGGAAATTTAAATTTACAGTCATACTGGACAATTCAGGTTTCATTTTGTAAAACACAAAAGGCAAATTTTTTCGGGCAACTCCAATCACTAAGTAAACTATGACAGGATAAGAGAACTGAATGATTAGTAAATGAAAAACATAAGTTTACTAAATCAAGTATTCATCAACCTGTATCACATTCCACAATATCACAATGGGTAAACTTGCTGAATGAATTGAGGCAGTGAGAAGCAAAGGGATGCAAGTGGACATTTTCAAGTTTTGAGTAAAACACACATAAAGATTATGTTCTAGATAGGCTTTCATTGAATTCTTTTCTAAATTGAGCAGTACAGCAGCACCTACCAGGGCAACTAGTACCATCTCTTGCTCCAAGAAAGAGGAGAGGTTCACCTACCATTTGTACTGGTTAGCTCCAAATTTTTAATTTTGCCACTTGCATCCCTTTGCTTCTCACTACCTCAATTGTCAAATCTTTTGTGCATAGTGAAATAACAAATAAGTAGCAATACTTTACATTGTTGATTAAGGGCACCTTCAATGAATAACACTATCAAACCTGATGATGGTTATAATGAAAATGAATCAGGTTTGAAAGTAAAATAAAGGGAATAACAGGAGCAATTCCTTAAAGTTTTTTCTCTTCTGAGGTTGAAATATTTGTTAAATCAAGGACAAAAATATTTCAACAAGAAGTGAGAAAAAACTAATATGTACGATATTACTAATGGAGATCATGTGTTGAGTTGATCTACAATTTAGTTATATGCCAATAAAATGATTAACTCAGAAGCAATCCTAATTATTATAGCTCATTTATAATATTTAAAAAAATATTTTTCCACTTCCTTTTTAAGGGGCAAGCTTTTTTTATATTCATTGAATAGTAAATTCGTTATGTAAATGAAAAACACATTAATTGTAGGAAAACAAATGTATGCTTTGGTTTAACTTCATTTTGTATGAAGTTATTTGTAATCAAACTTTTCGTATCAAAGCAATAAAAATAGTTTTGCTGACTAATATTTTAACAAAACTAAAGGGCTAATTGATGATAATAATAAGATAATATATAGCTCTAACATTAAAAAAAAGTACACATATATTTATTACAATAAATTGCATATGTTTTTTTAACCTCATTATTTTCCATTCAGAAAGGAGTAAGCAACGATTATTGAAAACCTGGTGAACCTGAAATTTTGTGGCATGCCGACTGATGAGGGTTAATATGGTAAAATTTAACAAATTATCATGCAACAAGCTTAGACCTTTCAGAAAAGGCTATGTACCACAAAACTATGCTGAAAGCAGCAGCCCAAAATTCACTTTGAACGTATGGTCCATAATAAGAACCCTGAAAAAAAGAAAAATGCTATTTAACAGAGGCACTACATACATGTATTTATGAAACATTTATGTTACAATGAAATAGATATAAATAATGCATAGTAATGAGCAGAATATTAAACAGAGTTAATATATAAAGGAAAGTATATAATATGATACAGATAAATGCAATTAGTATGGTACATTACCATATTAAACAACATAACACAGATGAAAGTTACTGGAAAATTTGCACATTAAGGTATGTCATACACTATATGACCAAAATTGTTGGGACACTTTCAAAAATTCAATTTTAAAGATTTCTGAATAAATAAAAACCAATTGCTTTGTAACTTTTGTCACAAAACAGGTTTGCTCCAGCTGTCAATTTCCAAAAAAAAAAAGAAAAAAATATATATCACCCTTGCATTTCTGGGGTCAGTAATATATTGAGAAAAGCAAAAATGCCTTTTAGTCATTGGGTAGTTCGCAAAAGGTGGGAACAAAAACTTTGCTTTTGAGCCATTTTTAAAATTTTAGAATTTGAAATCAATTTTGCTTTTATTGCATAGCATGTATACTTAGAACATCATACACAAACATAAAAAGATAGCAGTGTATTTATAAATATTAATAAATAGCAAATTTATTGATCGGTCTGTAGGTAACAGATTTTGGACATACAGTTGTTCAGTAGGTAACAGATTTTGGACATCATCATAATGAAAGTTTCAGTTTTTGAACTTTTCCAATGAAAATTTCATCTATTTTTAAATTCTGCAATGAAAAATAGAGGATTTATGAAGTGCATGAATGACCTTATATACTGGTTTTAAAATAATAAAATTTTGTTATGGTTTCGTATAATCCGAAAAAAAAAAAATGCCAGTGCAGGTGATAAAGTCGCCAAAACCGACGCTGTTGGCGAAAACCTGAATTCCTCTCTGGTAACCCTTTGCTTATCGTACGCTGTGAGTTGTCGCCAATCGGGGTTTGTTTGGCGATTTTTGTCGCCTTTTTTTACTATTTGTTACGATCATAACTTGAGTTTCTACTGTTATTTATGTAATGTTTAGTGCATAACGTATTAATTGGCCAAAATACCAACGGATTAAAGAAATTAATATTATAATATCCTTTTTTATTAAGGTTACAAGATAGAAAATCATATTATAATATCGAATAAATGGACAGAATTATCGGCGTCTTGATCGTAACGCAAATTTGGATATCTCAAATATATGTTTAAGAAAAATGATTTTGCTTCAAAGATACTGCATTAAAACATAAGAAAACACTTTTAAATGATTAACAATTGATTTTGAGGATCGAAAAATACCTTTAAAACATATAAATCATATATTTAGTACTCAAATAATAGCATTGTCAAGATCGTAACTTTTGGACATACATGAAACTTCCAAGTTCCTTTTTTTCTAAAATTATTTACACAATAAATAATCTGTCTTTAATTTTTTAATTTGTAGAAAATAATATCAAAAAAATATTCAGTTTGAGATTCATACCCTTAATTTTGTTTTGAAACATTTGGAAATAATAAAAAAAATTTTTGATGGTACATTTGCTCAGTTAACGTTTTGAAAGTCCAAAATTGTGCCTTTTAGCAAAGAAAATATATTTTTAAGGGTATTTGAAGATCATTTTTTCCATAATTTATGTCAATTCTTGTCTCTATACAGTATTATTATTTAACTCAAAAATTTTTGAGTCAATTAAAATGAAAGTTATTTGGTGTTGAAGCTTCAAAGTTGAGGTCTGTGTTTGCTCCCACCTTTTGAGAACTGCCCCATTCTTCACCGTAAAGAGCTCAGAATAAGCTGTAAATTTGAGAAATTAGTTAGCTTTCTATGTACAATCATTTAAAAAAAATTTAAAAATTGTTTTTAAGTCTTTTTTCCGGTAGGTAAACTTAAATATTTTTCGAAAATACAATCACCGCCAAAAGTTACGCACAGAGAGGTAAAATGCAAAACAATGAATAAGTACTGCTTTGTTTGATAGTAAATGTGGCAGGAAAGGAGCAAATATGTTTATGCAATGAACACAATACAGAATTACATACAGTGAGGAAAACAATAGCAAATTTTCATAAATTAAAAGGTGACTTCATATTAGAGTCATTTACAAAATATTGTTTCAATTGAAACAAACAGCAAAAACAGACATTAATAGGGTATGTGAGCACCCCTCAACTGCATACAAAAGCGCTAAACCATGCTTTTTATAAGGTGATTAACCACCACAGAGTAAAATAAATCTCCTTTCTTCTGGTAGAGCAGTTTCCAGATCTGCGAGTGGGAAACATATACACACATTATGGCTGAAGGCATCCCAAAGATTTTCAATGGGATTAATGTCGGGAGAGTAAGCCGGCCAAACCCTCACTCAACGCGCAATACCCTCACTCTCCAGGTAGTTGTCAATGATGGTGGCTCTATGTGGAAGCCCATTATTGTGCATTAAAACAAAAGCAGGACCCACGGCTACAGCATACAACCTCACAGTAGGATCTAGGACTTCATCCTGGTACCATATAGCCGTCACAGAACCCAGTCTGTAAATGTTCAGGTTGGTGCAATACCCCAACGAAATCCCTGCCCAGACCATGATACTTCCACCCCGGAAAGCATGGTGTTCTGTTATATTCTGGGGTCAATTGGATGTGCCTTGTTCTCTCCAGACTCTTACACACTTGTCATCGGGTTACAGAGCAAATCTTGACTCATCTGTGAACATGACACTGCCCCAATCCAGTCCAACTAACATGTTGGTGGCACCACTTTAATGGACCCCTCTGAATTGGATGGTGAGAGGAACACAAACTTGTGGTACCCAGGCATACAGGCCATTCATGTGTAGCATTTGGCGCACAGTAGTGACAGAAATCGTCTCACCAATGGCCACTGCAACCATAGATGTCACACGGGTAAAGGTCGCTTGTTGGTTCTGCTTGGCTACAACAGCAATATATCGATCTTCCATGGGGTTCATAATCCTTGGGCGGTCTCTCACAGGTCTTCAGATAACTGTTTGGCTCGTTAGAAATTGTTTCCACAATGGTGAAATGACGGAGTGATGGAAGCCAAAGAAAAGAGCAACATCTGTGACTGATTGTCCTGCTTCAACGCATCCGACAGCGCGCCATCACTCAGAATCTTTGATTTGTCTTCTGAAAGCCATACAAACACGGCTGTCTTGAAAACAAATCATGCTAAAGTTTTAAACACATTATAGCGTCACTTAGAAGCAGCTCATGTAACCCTTCACAATGCAGCTTTCTTATACAACTGCCTTTTTTGTATATTTCTTGAAACGAAACTGTGATTGGCTGTTACTTAACTTATTTGCATACTTCTAACTCTGCAGAAAATTGCAGTCTCTTTAATTCAGATTAAATTTCGGAAATTTACATTTTCCTTTCTGTACTTAGCCTTTGGCAGTGAGTGTAATAATAGAAATAATGTTTTCGGGTGCAAATACATTTTATCCCAAATGCTCAAATATGAAAATAAAAAATTTACAACATACCTTATTGCCTGTTTCATACATCACTATTGTATTTCGCGTTATTTAATTTCTACCACCCATCTGAGTTCAGTTCCAGTAAAAATAAACAGAAGGGTTCATACTCAACTTTGAAAATTAAAAGTAAGGAGTTTTTAAAGAGTTTTGCAGGGTTCATTTTAGTTTTATCGGACAAGTTTCTTGTTTAAAGATGCATTTTTTAAAATATATTTCAGAAAAAATATGTACAACTCTAGTATTATTTATTTCTGCTTTCATACAAAACATTGAATGCACAAACATACTAAATTTATAGCAAAATATGCATTTACAGCTTCTTAGACTTGGAATCAAATTCAAATACAAGGGGGAGGGGGGGATTAACCATTAAAATATGCTTCATTTTGAAAATGAATAAAAATAAGTGATATTGATTGAAAATTTGTATTTTCTCAAAAAAAAAAAAAAAAAAAAACATACTTACAATTTCCTAACAAAAAAAAAAAAAAAAAAAAAAAGAAAAGACTTTAAAAATATAAAATAATTGCTGAAACAAGAATTCTAATAAACCGATTGAAGGTAGTAGAGGCCAAAATAACTTCCAACTATCAAAATAATTGAAATATTTACAGGATACAAAAAGACAAACTTCAAACCCAACGAACAATTTTTGGAGAAGCTTGTGTTTGATAAGGCATAGAAACATAAGGTTACTCATACGAGATTGAAATACAGAAAATTCAATTTAAACATTAGGGATCCTTTTGAAAAAAAAAACTGTACAAATCATTTTAATCTTCAAAATTGATCAAAATTTTGTAGACCATTTCAAAACTTTTGTGTGACTCTACGCTGATAAACATAGAAAACTGACTAGTTTTACGAATTTTTCTTCTAAAAAGTATGAAAATTATAATTCTAGGAAATAGTGGTACTACTGTTTAACTATTAAATTGCTCTTTCATCTATTGTATAAAATTTGTTATGTTTATTCACATTTTGTGATTAATACGTACAGATTTTTATAATTAAAAAAAACTGATTTAAATAAAAAAAGTACAATTTTTTTTAAATCCAAAAATCACAAATTTTGTCAACTACAGACGGTATGTATGTATTGAAATACTTTAAAAAGTTGAAACGAAAAAAAAAAATTCAACCAGCGATTCTGTACTTAACTTTCAGACATTTGACAGTCTTAAAGAGCATGAATTTCGTTATAAAAACTTTTCAATTTAATGATTTTAATAAAAATGCAAATGAACTTAATTTCTTTGCCTCTTCACAAGGCATAGTAAGCATCATAAATGAAGGAAAATCTTATACCCATAGCGGATGCAAAGAGATTGCAATTTTCAAAGTGAATGTGATAAAAGTATAAAGAACTGCACATAAAAGAATTTATTTAAGTAAATTATTTTAGAATTACATTTTAGAGCTCTACAATAAATTCATTATTAATAATAATCGAGGTAATTGAAGCAAAAATCAAAGTAAGCCAGCGATTTAGATTTTAACTTTTTGACTCTCATAAAGGACACGGAATTTGGCTTGAAAATTCTAATATTGTGATTTTTAAAGGAATAAAAAGAAATTTCATTTATTTACCCTTAAAAAGCATAATAAGCATCAAAAATCAGAAAAATTCGATTCTCATATCGGATACAAAGAGATTGCTTTAATCAAAATGAAAGCATCAAAAGTCTTAATAACCCGAAAATAAAAGAATTTTTTAAAGCAAAAAAAATTTAGAATGGTACTTATCCAAGTCTTTAAGATGTTATATTACTAACAGTTCGACATAATCGTCAGAATTTGGAAAAAAATTTGAGAAGAAAATAGTCTAACAAAAATATCGGATTTCTGATATTATCAGACGAAAATATAGAAGAGTTCCGATAAAATTAGGGATAACGTAATCACTCATATTGGATAGGCGACAGAAGAAAATCTTTAAGGTCATGAAAAATAAAAAAATAAGGAGTTTGTAAGGAGATAAAAGCAAAATTCAGGAGTTTTAAGGGCCCTTATTTTCTTTTCTTATTAATCAGGAGTTTATAAGGAATTAGTAAGGAGCGTATGAACACTGAAAAGGCTACATTATAAACCTATTTACGGTAAATGGAACAATGATGCATTATTTTTCTTCTGTAAAGTGTTTTTTTTTTTTTGCATAAAGCAGTTTTTTGGTGTGGAAAAAGTAATATGTCTATTTTTAACCGACTTCAAAAAGGAGGCGGTTATCAGTTCATACTATATGTATGTTTTTTTTGTTTTTGTTTGTCCACTCACAGCGTCTCACCTAGTGAACCGATTTTGATGATTCTTTTTTTAATGGATAGGGGATGGCTCAACTTAGGTCCCATTACTTTGTTTGACCATATTTGTTCTATAGAAAAAAAGTTATGGGCAAAAAACAATAAATTTCATGCAATTTCCCTATTAAATGATTAAATATAAAACCCATTGTTATAAAAGTTTAGTGCCATACAACAATAACATTAATAGTAATTGTAATGATAATTTTGAATGAAGGCTTCTCTGAAGCATGCATCAAATTTTTTCACTGTCATTGAGGTTAGGTTTGCCTCAACTATAATAGTATTTTTATCGTTATCATCTATGTAAATAACAGATGATCTGAGCTAAAGCTGCTATACAGACAGGTCGACGCATCAGCTTAAGTTTAGCCATTTTGGATCGGATTTTTCATGGTTGCACCGCTTGGGTTGGCACAGCACAATTTCGGGTTTCGTCAAATTCGCCGAAAATAATATTTTATTTAATAAATAATTCACGTGCCGCTAATAATTGCTCGCATTGAACAATCACCAAACGCGAACAGTCGCCAGAAAAGACAACCAATCAAACTCGCGCTCCGATCCAAAACGGCTGATCTTAAGCTGATGCGCCGGCTCGTATATATAGGGGCCTCAATCTGAGCTAAGTAAGGAGATACAGGATTGCATCACAAGCAACTTGTATGCTGTGAAATGCAAATTAGTAAGGGAAAACGTAATATTTAAATGGTTATAATTAAATTAACGCACAAATAAATTCCAGAGATGAACAAAGACAAATTTTTAGTGCCAATCACTTAAAGTTTAAGGCGTGTTTATAGTTTTTTTTTTAGTATGAAGCATTTTTATGAAAAAAATGAGGTGAAGTTTCGTGATGGTAACTTCTTACTATTCCTGAAATACATTTACACTAAAAAGAATGAAATAAAAAAATTTTGAAAAAAAAAATAGAACCGACTTCACAAAATTGCTCTAAAAAGTGAAAAATAATTTTATTCCTTAAACACCATCGATAATACTTTTAAACATAATTTTTGAAGTTGGCGCAAAAACGATAGATAAAATCATTCACAGCTATAACTCAATGCTTCGTTTGTAACTTTGGATGATTTTCTTAAAAAAAAAAGGAACAAAGCATGGTTACACTGGATTTTACTTTTTGTTTTTGCGCCAACTTCAAAAATTATGTTTAAAAGTATTATCAATGGTGTTTAAAGAATAAAATTATTTTTCACTTTTTAGAGCAATTTTGTGAAGTGGGTTCTATTTTTTTTTTTCAAATTTTTTTTTATTATTTCCAAACTGAGCATTTAGCCACTCTTATGCTTGTAAGCATGACAATTTGGTTTGAATATTTCAGAAATTCTAAATAAAAATGTAAGAAAATAGTTCACACATCATTGTTGGCATAATAACTCCCCCCCCTCCCCAAATTACTGAAATGGCAAGAAATATCTATACTTATAAATTCATTTTTGATCAATAAACATGATTATTTTATATCAGTTTTTTTTTTTTGTAAAAAAACTCGTGCTTCAAGGGGTTAAGCAAAAATTTATAAACACATTCAAGCTATGACTTACTGCATGATAAACAGAAATGGAAAATGCAGAAGGAATTCCAGAAATATCCTCTCCATTTCGCTGAGCCTAAAACATAGTAGTAAGATATGAATTAGTTAAACAGCAAAATTTGAGTCTTTACAAAGCATGGTCTTATTAAGTAAGGAACTATAAAAAAATATTACATCAATTAAGCAACAGTACACTCAAAAGACCCAATTCAATTTTTCATATCAATATTCTACACATAAAAATTTTATACAGTAAACCTTTACAATATTGTGCTTTTCAGGAGAGAACAGAAAGCTTGATGTATACAAAACCTTGATATAACCAATGTTATGAAAAGTAACTATTCATTTAACATTCAAATTAAATGTAAACCTACAAACAATTTCGTTTATTATCACATCAGGATGACTTTTTAAACTACAGAAAAAAATTTAGTCTACAATAGTTTAAGAAAAATGTATTTCAAATAGTTCTATTAGCTTTTGATAAGATAAAAATCCAAAGATGCAGCTTACAGCAGCAAATTTAGAGAAATAAAAACACCAGTTTTGTTCATTTCTTAAAAAAAGAAACTTTTTCTGAGGAATAATACTTTTACTTCAGTGATCTTAAATTTAAAATAAGGTTTAATTTACTTTTAAATATTTGGGAGATCCCAAAAGCGTGTTACTTCCAAATGAACGATATAATGATACATTACGACAAATAACAAAGGGTTTCTGCATTAATATGATGAACAAGGATATAAAATGTTTCATATATCTTGGTTATAATCCAACAATGGCTATAGAAATCATAGTACTTACGTGGCATTTGAGGCATATAATTATTGATGAATGTAAATATGAATTTCTGTTGAATGTAATATTTATTACATTTTAATGTAATATTTACATTATTGAATGAACTAAATATAATTTAGAAACATTTCTTGATGAAAATCAGAATAAGCACTGGTGTCCATCTTTATAACACGGTTAATTTGTACCGAGTAGTATTGAAAGCCTGTTATACGAGACTTTTTTATAAATTATATTTTTACTTATTTTAAAAATAGTTACTCATGTACATAAAATAAATCAGGTCAATATGCATCATGTTGTATCGAAACTTCTTTCGTGTTATATCCAAACCATGTTACATGAAACTTTGAAATAATGCAAATCAAGCAATGTGTACCATGTTATATTGAAACCAAGTCTTAAGTTACACATTTTATAATCGCCAAAATTTTGGTTCATTAAAACGTACAAAAACTATGAACCAAAGCATACAATAACACCACTAATCCAAAAATAGATTTGCTATAAAAAATACAACTTAATTCTTTTACACACTTCAAATTAAGACTATTATGCACAACAAGAAAAGTTTCTCTACTAAGAATGAAACACATATTATCAGAAAGAAAATCTGAGCTTTTCTTTAGCAATAAAGTTCGTCTGAGCAACAATAGTGAAACAAAATATGGAATAAAATAAATAGAATAATTCTATTTTATTTCATATTTTGTTTTGGCTACATTTTTTTTATTTATTGTTTGCTGAATTTAGTTTATGTTTAAGCCTAACATTATTTTCTTACAATTATGTTTAAATACAAGGGGAAACTTAGGCCAATTTTCTGCAGAAATCCTACAGATTTCTGCAAATATCTTAGAGCTAAAGATGTAATTTTGCAGAAATTCTGCACAATTTCAGCAGATTTCTACAAATTAGAAGGTAAAACTCCTGCAAATTAAGCATTATTCAGTTCAAAACTTGGGTAAAGTGTCGAGTTTTATGCATCATTTGCAGGAACTTTAAGATTTGCTTCAAATTTGAAGTAGTCAGCAAAATTTCTGTGAAATTACATCTTTAGTTTGTTAGAAGATGATTAGCAGAATTTGCAAAATTTTAGTTTTCATCTACAGATAAAAATTATTTTTGACTGCCTGCAAATGGAGCATGCCCCTTTAAGCACCCTGGAAGACCAATCCGTAAATGATTGACTGCAAGGGCTGTTTTTTTCTAAGCTCTGTTTGGCTATGGAAAAAAAAACCAGGTGAATACACAAAAAACATATTACTATCAAAAGTAAAGTACAATGCATATGGGTCATTTTCCCTAAACAGCGCAATTTGGACAGGGCAAGGAATGGCATTCACTGTGCCAGGGGAATGACACTTAGAGGAAATAATGCATTTTAATGACGATATTATAATTTATGTGGGAAAAGGAAACACTACTTTTATGAAATTGAAAAAGATCCAATGTCGTGGTGTCCAAAAAGTAGTTATTGTGGTTATTCGTTTCCCTTACATTTTACAGGGGAAGGACAACAGGGGAATGACAAAAATTAAAGTTAACTTATATATTGTCATAACTGCAAACAACAAATATCAATGTCACTTAAAGTAAGGGGGGGAAACTCTATACAAACAAGAGTCAATCATTCATTGAGCGATTATTACAAAATTAAATGAATTATCAAAGACAGGGTAATGACAGTCATTAAAAATACTTTAAATCAAGATTTAACTTGATATCACCCGAATATAGTCTACACCGTATATTTATTCAAAAAGAACTAATTAAGATAATTTCTATGATGAGACCAGAATTCAAAGATTAAATTATGAGTTAATACAACTATTACCAGGTGTGAGAAACATTCATTCCATTCCTCGACAGGGGAATGACAAAAAATCAAAGGACATTTTTTACTATTTTTTTTTAAATAACGCAAACCTTGAAGAATTTTTTTTTCTATTTAACAACATTGCATAACACTTCTTAAGAGGTTAAACAACATTTTCAGTACAAATATGCATGGCTTCCTGAATCTTTAGAGCTGATTTTGCTTTAAGGTGGAGGTAGGGACACACAGGGGATTGACATTTATCATGTCAAAAAATTATTTAAATGTATAATAATAATAGAGTGTTTGTTTTAAATTATTTTACAAACATAAAAACATGTTGTTAAAGCATTCTAGCGTCAGTTTTATTTCTATACTAGTTAGTTTGTTATTTTTGGAGCAAGGACAAGAATTTAACAGTTTAGAGAAAATGACCCATATTACTTCTCCACATATTCACCTTGATGATTTAAGCCTTTGTCATACCTGTGCACAAGCTTTTCTATATCCTACTCATAGAACATTGCTACCAATGATTGAAAGTGATTTTTGACGGTGTATTTGAGTTCCACTTCAGTTTGGATGAGCTGCCCCTCAAGCCACTGCTTCAAGGAAAAGATGAAAGTCACTTGGCGCTAGGTCAAGACAATATGGTGGGAGTTCAAAAATATCCCAATGAAATTTCTGAAGGAACTGTTAGGTTAGACGTGGGCAGTGAGGACGAGCATTATCATGAATCAGAACAGTTCCTGCAGTCAGCATCGCCTCTTTGTTTGTATTGAATAGCTCTCCCTAAGCGTTTCAAGGTTTCACAATAAGAATCTGCCATAATTGTTGTTCCCTGCTGCATATACTCTAGAAATAACGCACCTTTTTGATCCCAAAAGAAAGTTACCAAAATCTTACGGTTATTAAGGGCTTGCTTGAATTTTATGGGTTGATTCGGTGAATTAGTGTGCATCGATTGCCTTTTCGTTTGGGGAGAATCATATTGAACCCATGTTTCATCACCTGTCATAATGGATATCAAAAAATCATTTCCATTGACTTTTAATGCTCAAGAAATGACAAAGTTGCCCCCATTCGGAGAGTTTTGTGATTATCAGTCAACATCCTTGGGACCCCGCGAGCACAAAGTTTTCTGTAGCATAACCGTTCTGTAAGTATAGAATGTAGGAACAATCTTGAAACTTCTGGAAATTGCATCGATAATTAACTTATCATGAATTTTTGTATTATCGCATCATACCTTCCTTAGAGATGCAAAACCTTCTTCATCATA
The DNA here is from genome assembly GCF_026930045.1 of Uloborus diversus. Taxonomy (NCBI): domain Eukaryota; kingdom Metazoa; phylum Arthropoda; class Arachnida; order Araneae; family Uloboridae; genus Uloborus; species Uloborus diversus. The sequence continues at coordinate 11,669,792 of NC_072740.1, forward strand.
TATTTTGATATTATGCTGGCCACTTGAAATTTTAGCAGGATCTTCTGACCAGCTCACCTGATAGAATAGAAGATAATTAACAAAGTTTAAATATTATAGTAGTTTTACTTTCAATTAATTGACAATAAATATGAAATCAATAAACAAAACAGTTGATTTCAAATGCAGAAGTAATGTGCAGATACACAAGTTTGATAAAAATAAGCTTGCATGCCTCGTAGTCTTTTTACAACAATATAAGAACAATAAATAAAAGAGTTTTCAAAGACAATTGAAACTAAATAAAAATGCATAATTGATGAAAAATTATGCAACATTTGTATACCAAAAATAATCTAATTTGATTCATAAATATGTCTTATAAATTTGGTTTCAACTTTATAAGAAAGAAAAAAATAAATTTTAGATGCATTTATCATATTTTTGTGCCGATTTTCACAAAAAGTATTGGATAGATTAATATGTGTCGGAACATCAAATTAAATAGCTCTTTTCTGTTAAAAGAATTAAGCATTATAATATTGGATAGTTTATCAAAGATGAAATGAAGAGATTTTTTTTTTGTCCAATATTACACAAACCTGCAACTAAAATTGGGATTACAATGAATGATTCACACAATTAATTTTGTTATATTTGTGGGTAAAGTAAAAGTGAGCACTAAAAATATACATGAATCTAGTCTAATTAAACAACGGCAGCTGTTCTGATTTACCATAAAATTAATATATATTTAGCATGTCATTTTCAATTGTTTGATGCATAAATTTTTTTGTAAATAATAGACTTACAAATATTTTGAAAAGACCTTCTTTCTCCTAAAATAGACTTTTTGCCCATCTATTTAAGTCCATTTGTGAAAAATCTTGAAAAATCTTTTAAGAAAAAATGATGCCATATTTGAAATCAGCACACCAAATAGTAAAAAAGTCACTCATTACCATTAAATCACTTTTTCATGACTTGAATTTTGCAAACCTGTGTAGTGAGTAACATTATATAACATTTTTGTTACATGACTTGCAATAGAAAGAAAGGAAAGAAAGTTGTGCATGAAAAAAAACTTTACTTTATGCAAGCATTCACTCATATGAACTTACTCAAAAAGTTATGTGATGTAAACTTTTTTCATGCATAAAAAAAAAAAAAAAAAAAAAAAAATTGAAAAATATCTAAAATTTTCATTGTCATTAATGTTTTTTTTTGTATCACATGATCTGAAAACTCAAGAAATCTGAAATACACTTAGAATAAGAAATTTTGAAAGAAATGTAGGGAGAGAAGGGGAACATAATGTTTCTTTTATAATTAATAAAGATGGGCAATTTCTTTTGTTTTTAATGATCAGTTCATTAGATTGATTGTTCATTTTTTGACCTGTACACTGAACTCATTTATTTAAATGCCTTTTCATTTTAAAAAGTTGCAGGTAATGTCCCTGCAAGAGTTGCTCACAGACATTGAAAATTGTTCATTGGTTCTTTTAAGGAAAAGTAACTAAAACTTACTAATAGTTAGAAAATATAATATAAAATATAATAAAAAATTAATCAAAATTTTTTTTATTTAAGTTTAGATGCATAAAGCAATTATAGTTCATTTTGTAAGCTATTTCTCAATAATGGAGTGGTAAGACATCTCTGTTTTTCATTCCAAAAGTCACAGGTTTGATTCTTGCATGATACAAAATTCAATTTCATTTAATAAAAATAAATAAAATTTGTATCACATCAAAAAAATTTTAAACTGATCTTTTAGAAAAATAACAAAATTAATTAATAAAAAAATTCTGAATAGAATCCAATAAAACATTTTGCAAGAGAAAATAAAACAAAGAAATGATTTTGAATGTGTTAAGAAATATGAAAAGACATAAAAATATCTAACAATTAAGGAATTAAATAAGATGGAGAACATAATACAAATAAAAATAAATATCATTGCTAAACAGAAAAGTCGTTCATTTTTAGGAGAGTGTTAAGAGAGTTAATTTCTGATGAGATACGGAATAAGAAAAATTGGGGTGGAACCAAACCAAACAGTACACCAGAGATCTACTGTACTAGTCCCCAAACAGAAGTCTTAAACAGACCAGCCACTGATGCAAAATTCAGCAAACACAAATGGAAATGTTATGAATTTCCCAAGGTTCAAGCAAATGATGACTAAAGAGTTCAAACCTATAGGCAGAAAACACTTTGCAATCACACAGAATATGAGTAACAGTTCCCTCATAAAAGAATCCACCCCTGAAAGTGGAATCATTACTGACACCCATTGTCTCAAGGTGCACTTTTAAAGTGCAATGACCAGTAAAAAGATGGTCTTTATAAAATTATTTCTATTAAATCTTAAACGCTCTATTGCCCAACTACTAGGGCAACCTTTATAATGCTCCTTAACCGAACATTACCTATCCAAGTTAAACCAGTTATTTTAGTAAAAACATCAAAAATAGCAGACCTAATCAGATTCTTAGAGATCTCAATTGCTGATTCACAACCAACAAAAGGAGTATCATAATCTTTCTTAGCAAAGTGATCAGTTATTTCATTACCTTTGACACATGAGTGCTTAGTTACCTCACAGAGAATGTGAGGTAACTATCTCATCTAATTCAGCTTTGCAAGATTGCAAAGCCTGTCATAGCATTCCCAAACAATGTGACACCAGTAAAACCCTATTCAGGGCATTTAGGGCAGGTTGACTATCAGAACAGATGTAAACACATCTATTCCCATAGCTTTAATTCAAACACATAATGCACATAAAAACATCAAGATAGCATAAACCTCAGCCTGAAAGACAAGAAGAGAAAAACAGGCCAATGGACATGAGTATTCAATACCATTGCTAGGACAAAAAGGTGCAGCACCTGTTTTCTTGTTCATTTTACAACCATCAGTAAACCAGAGAGTTAAAGTTTTACTATGATGTACAGGAGCATCTCTCTAGTCAGTCTGAGAGGGATGGATAACCAGGGATATCAGTAGACTTTATCTAAGTTTTAGGGGAATTTAAGGAACATTTCAGCAAAATTAATAAAAGACTTTATTTAAGAGCAAACAGGTAGCATGACCATAGTTTATTACATAACTGACTAACGAAACAAAAAATAGTTTATCCCTCATAGCATAAATTCAAGTACTTCCACAAAGAAATAATCTAAACAAAAGAGTGATAATAATTTTAAGTAATTATATTAAGTAGTCAGAAAGTAATTTAATTTGTAGACATCTTTTCAAAATTTGTTCTGTTCACTTTCAAAGATAAGCAATTCCAAGTTTTGGCAATTAACCAGCTCCTACAGATATTAAATTCTGTACAAAAGTCATTTCCAAAATGTCTTGCCTACAGCAGTTTTCTAGTTTTTTTGTAAAGTCTTTTATTTGAGTTAGAGCTAAATCCATTTTTTTAAACTCATTAATGTTTTTGTTGTTTCAACAAACTAGATTTTTTTTTCTTTTGGTAGTTGATTCCTTTTCAAAAGTTTATTCATGAGTAATAATAATGATGAAAATTATGTTAAAAAACAGGATTTCAAACGCTCCTCGATCACTCAACATTGTTGGTCCTGCAACCATTTTTTTTTCATTTTTCTTCAGTCAAAATTATCCGTGGTTGTTCTTCCACTTATAATTTAGATTTTGGGAAAAGTTACTGCATCTGGAAAAATTCTACTTTATTAGTGAATGATTTGTCGAATTTGCCCCATTTCTCTACACTTTCAAAACCTTTCCTTTAATTAAAAATATTTTTTGGTCTATGACGTTTTCCCTAGGTACAGATGTCCTTGCTGTTTTCTGCTGACTTCATGTTTCCGGTTCCGGCCACCTCCAGTTTTATTATTTACTCATCCTTATCTAACTTTTTCTCATTCACTTGTCCCTCATTTGTCCTCTGTGTTCCATCATTTTTAATGCACTGACGAAGGTGTATGGTCTTCTATCCCCGAAAGAGCTGTTTACAGAGCTTCTTAACTCTTTTTAATTGATTTTATTGTACAAAGTTCTTGACTGCTTCATTTACATACTGTAATTTTTTACTTAAAAAGTATCATTACATAAAATTTGATAACATAAGGCGTTTTTTAAAGCAGAAAAAGTATACACATGGCGGAACAAAAAATTGTTAAGCAAAAACTCTTAAAAACTATAAGAATAACTTATAGGTAATTTAAATAATTGAAATAACAATCAAAATTTTGTATGGATTGAAATTTTTGAATGAACTTGATAAGCTGACGAATCTAGAAGTTCTATACACACAAAAGAAAATCAAGCAAGGTTGAAACTAATAGTAAGAACAAAATAATATATGCCCATGTGATGAAATTAAGTAGTAAATTAAAATGAGCCAGTTTTACAGAAGCGGATGCAAACGGATTTCGAAACTCGTACATAATTGGGATAGATGTTTAAGATACAGCTAAGCTGACTAAAATTTCACAGGCATTGTGTGTTTTTCACATAGAGCTGTAAAACATCTGTTTTAAACATTGAATCATTCATTTTTCAGAGGAAGAATCATGAAAGATCTTTTAAAATAAAAAGTTTTTTGAAGAGTCCAATTTTTAATGAAACATTTTGTGAAATGATTATTCATCAGATTATATGTCTAATGAAAAGTTTGTTTTTGCGATAAAATACTTTGTGAAGCATCTCTTTCTCCAAAAAGAAAATTTAAATTTTCCTGAAGAGACCATCGTAAAATGTCTCAATTTTTTTTTACAAACAACATTTTAATACACTTTTAGGAATTTTTGTGGAAATGCAACCCTAGGATAACTTGGTAAGTCCTGCTGAAAGCATAATCATTGCACATATCATCCCTAGGCAGGCCAGAAAAAGGATGCAAATGTATTTTGCTATCAACATTCTTTCAGGAGAGATATCTAAAATAGGACTTTCAGTGACCTGAGCACTTAAGCCTCTTTTGATGAGATAAAAAACAGAATTCACCAAATTATAGTTTCTGGAGCAAGTAGTTATGAACATGAATTAAAAACAAAAACTCAAAGTTATTAAAATATTTCTTTCCAACCAAATTTCCACAACTCAAACCAATAAAAAATGAGAAAAACCTGTACTTACTTGATACTTAGTACTATCCTGAGATTTGACAGCTGGAAATGTTTTTCCATTTATGTCTGCATAAAGAGTTAAATCCTACAGTAAACAAGAAAAATAAGATTTGGCACTCATTAACACACTAAAGTCTGCACAACTGTTACAGCTGTTTATGAACATAATCTTGTTTCCTCACACAGTTCTTCTCAAAATTCAGAGCATTAAATATAAATTAAAAAATTAATCAGCTGGTAGTAGCAAAAGAACATGAATTTATTTTCAGATATGTAAATCACGCATACAGTCGAACCTCCATATATCGAACTTCTACATATCGAAATTTTCTATATATCGAAGTACCAGCAATTTCCATGTCCATTACATAGAAAAATTGTTTCTATATATCTGCATTTTTTTCGAGATATTTGTAGATTTTTTTCCACTTTAGACTCATGAAAAATGAAGGTTAGGGGAGAAAATTATGTTCACTAAAGGTTACTAGAAAACTCACAAGGAACCTAGGGGTTCGTTGTGAGGGGGCGTGTAAATAAGTCGTTGTTCTGTTCTGGAGTTCTTAAATTCTCTCAAGTTTATTTCAAATCTTAATTGCAACCAGTAATACTGTAAAATCAGTTTCAAGTTATCCCTATTGTCAATTGCTTATCATTCCTAGTCTTTTTAGTTTCAGTGAAAATCATTCAAGTTAAGTAGATTGTTTTTTTACTTTATCTCGGTTACATTGTCAAAATAAATATCCCCTAATGTTGTGAATCAAGTTGAATACCCGAAGAATGAATATGTATGAAGGCGAAAAATGTCGTTTTTGGAAAATTTAGTATTTTTGCAAGAGGAGTTCCTGCTATTATGAGAAATCAGAAAACCGTAATGAAAGTACTTAAACTTACAGAAAACTCACTTAAAAACATGAAAACGCATACAGTTTGCGAAAATTTGCTTTAATTTTAATGCTTTAGGAGATTTTTATGATAAAGTAAGATCGTTTCTGTAAATCAAAATTTCTATATATCATTTTTTTTCCGGCAATTTGCTACTTCGATATATGGAGGTCCAACTGTAGTTTCATCAGCAGTTAAGAGGTTAACACGTTTTTTGAGCAAATCTCTATTGTGGATTGACAAAACTTTTATGTAATTCAATCAACCAAATTTATTAGTATAATTCATACCTAGCATATTTATTACTTTTACTTACTTCAGTTTAGTTTTGTTTTGTGGTTTATGTAAAAAATAGCTAATTGTGGACAGTCTCTCACCATCCAACTTCTATTTTAGAATCATCAAAATACAATTCAATAGATATTAGATACCTTTGTAAAATTTTACAACATTCAACTGGTATCTTGTATAAGTTACTACACATACTTCATGAAAAAGAAGAATGAAAGTTATAAATTGCTACCTTTCCTCCATATACAGTATGAGACCCCCATTTCAGAATCCCAAAATCGGGAAGACCCAAAAACTGGCACTTTTTTCCCTTTAACATTAAAGAAAAAAAAGAAAAAAAAATCCAGCTACTTGTTTCAGTTTTAAAAGTCCAAAATTGTTAACATTCGGCATTTACTTTTTGAAAACACAGTGCTTTCAATACAACCCTTTTTTTAAACCTTTGCTTAGATAAGCATTTTGCTGTAATTATGCAGCAATCTTTTAACATCCCCTTTTGATTAACAATACTTCTTTTTTTCTTCTCATAAGAATGCAATACAAAGCCTACTGAACAAAAGTACAAAAGTATTTTTAGAAAAAATATGATTTATTTATTGTATTAATCGTCATACTGGATAATAATAAAAAGCAACATCTGTGGACTGTACGCCACTGCAAATTGTCTCCTACTTTTGTTTTAGGATCATGAAGTATACTTTCAGTCAGATTGTTCAAAATATAAAAGAAATTTTGCGCAACATTAGCAAAACCAGGGAAAACATGACAAATACCGCAGAACAAGTAAGTTTTCACTATTTTTTGAGTCAGAATCCAAAATTCAAAGGTCACAGTTCCGAGTATTCCAGATTTGGGGTCCCAAACTGTAGAATCAAATATTGATTATTTTAACTACTCATAGTTGATTCAATTTTCAGTTCATTTGAAAATTCATCATCCAGTTTTCCACTAACAAGGAAATTGGTCTTTTTGAAACAAATGCTTATTTGTGTGTGTTTTAGAATTTAAATGCATGGATAACAGTAAATAGCAAGTATACCAAAAAAAATGTATCTACAACTCATTATCTTTCTTTTTTTTTTACTTTTTTCAACCTGTTGTTGCTACCATAGATGCACATGTGACTGAAACTTATTGGAGATCTAAAATCTAATGTACCTTTTAAAAAATCAAATACACAGAACAAATGATCATGTGCTAGCAAATCAAAAAAATTGTTAACCACTGAAATGTCCAGATACTTTTGGCTATTTAGTGTACAAGTAGAAAGTAGACTTTATAAAACTTCCACTAGGGAGGGACTCAAGCCAGACTGTTCAAATTTTAAACAAAAATTGGGGTTTGGAACAATCTCACTAAAACAGTTAAGCTGTTTGAAAAATTTTTAATTTTCAAATTGAATTTTTTAGGCAGCAAATGCATTTTTAGGCTCATTTTGAAATGTGTTACAAAACTCTCATAAAATGAGTTTTGATTGTAATATCTGTTCTGTTTTTTTATATTCTTAGGGAAAAAATCGTAAAAATCAGCAAAGATACATTTTTTCATCTCAGATTTTATTTATTTATTTTTTCATATCCTACTATTAGTTCACACTTCCCTATACATATTTTTATATCTTGTGTAAATTTTCAATCATTAATAAAATACCTTTTATTCATCCACTCAAGTTTAAATCCTTTTTTTAACTTGTAGTGGATGACACTCGATGTTCATACAATTTTTTCAAACATTAAGTCATTAATTTAATTTAATTAATGTAAGAATCAATTAAAGTAGTTTTACTTAGAAAAATGAGACATGTAAATTTGGGAAACTACATATTCACAGTTTTACAAAAACAATGTACTTATTTTCACAAAAGCTGGACCCACCCTGGTTAAAAGAACCTGATTTAATGCTGATTTTATTTTCAGAAAATGTTCAGTTTCATGATTTTATAATAACAAGGCCCTACCATGAAAAACCTGGACGGATCCCTGCATAAATACCTTTATGAATATAAGTGTTACCTTAACATTTGTGTCACATTTCACAGAAAATTCTGTGATTAAAGCAACATCAGAAACTACCATGCCATCTACTGTAGTATAGGAAGTCTCTTTGACTGTTGGGTTTCGGCATATTTCACCTAAAATTTAAAGTTCATACATAAAATATTTATTTAAGAAGTAACTGAGTGAAAATATATGCATTAAATTTGATAGAAAAAGCACCTTGATTAAAACAATACGTGATAGACAAGTTACAAGCTTTTTTTTTTTTTTTTTTTGCTACCTTATTAGTGGGTCTGGTTGTATAATAAAGTCAATGACCATGTAAAACAGATAGGGCGAGAAGTGGTTAACTTTATATTTCTTAGACAGTAATGCTTTTGCCAACATTTGTTAATTCATACTAGTGAAAGAGTGAGTATTAGTATCATTTTGTTTATTGGGTGTCAAGATAGACTTGGAAAAAGAAAAGAAAACTTTGGACACTTTTCAGTACACAGTACAACTTTATTTATCTAGACTAAATGTGACTAGAGGCAACCCAGATAATCAAAAAAAATTCAGATAATCTGAGTAGAATGGTTAATAAGCAAAGCAAATCCTTAAATAAGTAGACATGTGGTTCATAAGGACAAAAACTATACTTTGCAGCACAATTACATCAAACTGTTTACAAAACATATTAAAAAAAAAAAAAATTTTTCACATAATTTCTTAATAAAGAATTGATCTACTGTCTTCTAGTTCAAACATGTATCATTTAAATAAAAGAAGGGTCAATCAAACAGACCCCTCCAATGATGTGACCTTTTGGAGGGGTTTGACGAAATTCAGACAATTTCGGACCAAACATAGGCCAGATTTGGACTGAGTTCTTGGGGGGGGGGGGAGAGAGAGAGCAATATTATTTGTAAGCAAGGCTGGATTTAGACTTCACATGGCCCTAAGCTATTTCAGATCTGCAGTCTCTTTTGTAGTCCGGACAACTTTTCTGTCAGTGGAGAAAAGGGCCATTTTATAAAGCCCCTCACCTCCTACTATGCTGTTGCCTTTTTCCTGTGATACTTGTGCTGTTTTGTTAATGTGTTTTGCCTGCTGTCCTTCTTAAATTAAACATATGGGGGGGGGGAATATCAGGGGTGTCCACCTGGGGGGAGAGGGGCACCCTTGGAAATGGTGTCCCTTTTAAATAAAGTATAGAACATCTTTAAGTTTAGGAGGTCTGGGAATTTTTGAAAATAGATATAAATTTCTGCATTTTGAAGCCTTATAAGGTATCATTGGAACTACAAAACTGTTGGAAAAAAATAGGCAAAATACTCTTTTGTAAATTACGGTGATGTAAAAATTGTTTCTGGGTTGACAAATCAATGACAGCAGTCCTCAGAGAGAAAAAGCAAGGGAGAAGAGAAGATTATGCATTTTTATTTGCTTACATTGACTATCGGTTCAATCCGCTTAGTTTTTGCTCATGCCTCCAACTCACCCATAAATACAACAATAAATTAAAAACAATAATGATCAATAGTAAAAAAATGCTTTAAAAGAAATGGTGTACATATTTAGAAAATAGGTAACAAGAGAGTAACATGCTGCCCATTTGGACAATTCAGAATTTATACACTTGATAAGAAATAAAATTGAAGCACACTTTGCTAATTGATTTCAAAGACTCATCTGATCTTTTCCAAGGATTCGAGAACAATATTTAAGGCACTTCATTTGCCCTTTCCAGTCTTTGAAATTTAGTACAAGATTGCAAGGGTGCAGAAAATGTTTTTAACACCAACATTTTCCCCAATCTATATGAAAATTTCCCCCAAATTTTACAATATGCTTTATGTTTCAGATAAAAATTCATTCCTATTACTATAGATAGAGATAATTTTCGGTAAAAAAAAACAATTGCATCTTTAAAGCTAGTAGAATGAACTAATAGCTTGTAGAACTCGATATTTAAAAAGCAAATTAAGTAAATACGTGTAATATTTTTTAATAAATGTGAATTTCTATCCAACAAATAGTTGATGAAAATATAGAGTGGTGCTGCAAAAGAAAATGCATTCAAATGACACTTGCAGAAAAAAATTGGAATTTTTCTTTTTAAAAAACCAAAGCTGCAAAATTTCCCCAAATGGTTCAAATTCCCCCTGATCCTAGATCGCCGGATCGGACATATTCTGCACCCATGCAAGATTGCAGTCTTACAGTATTGTTCTAACTTTGTAAGAAACAACTATTTTAAGTTGAAAAGAAAACATATATATATATATACAGTGCAGAACCTTTTATCCAGGAACCAAAAAACCGGGAAACCAGAAAACCGGCAACTTTTTCCCGCCATTTTTTAAAAATAAGCATTTTTGGTAATTGTTGAAAAATTAGCCGTTTTTTTTTTTTTTTCTTGAAATACCAAAAAGAATATGAGCGATTTCTTAATAAACACCATATTACTCACGTATAACTCGGAAAAATGTTTGCAAACACCAACTTCAAATGGTTATCTTTTATGCGGATCAAAATTTCCGAAATATTTTCTTGATAAAAAACTACATTCGTATGTCTGAAATTTTCGTCTTTTATTTTAAGTGATGGCTAAGGAAATGAATATTGTCGCATTCTAATGCAGTATTTTATTGAATTAAACGCGTTTAGCGTAAGTGACGTCGCGAAAGTGCGGGAAACGTCGAAAATCAGATTTGCGAATTTTCCGGATAGTTGATCGTGAATTTTAGAAATCTATTAAACGCAAGACTATTAAAGCTGCAAGAACTCATAAATCAAATTTATGTTGATATTAACGAATTACAAAAGCATACATTATCAATAACTACCGTAATCGCAAACACAAAACCTTTACAGAAAATTTTAAAAAGAAAAAAACATGATCATGAAAGCGAATTCTTTTTTACACCATAGTAGAAAAATCGCACATTTAGGTTCAAAAACTTATTTTTTGCCCTTCCCTTCATTTTCTTTCGTTTTAAAACATCGAAAAGCGGTGGATTTTTTTTTCTTCCCCAAACAGAATGTGAGGGTCTCGGGTATTATGAATAACTTAAGTTTTTTGGTGTTTAAATTATTCTCTCACCTTTAGTTTTTAATATTTCGATATTTATAAGCATTTCTGAACTGTTTTCTTCTTCTTTTAATATGCATAACTATTTATTATAGTAATTTAAGTTTTACAAACAATCGGCCAATAGCGTTTTTTAGAGATCCAGAAAACCGGAAAATTCACATATCCGGGATAGCGATGGTCCTGCACTTCACGGATAATTGGTTCTCTACTGTATATATATATATATATATAATAATAATAATAAAAGTGAAAAATATTGAAAAGACCACACCAAGAGCCCATAGATGTGCAACGCATCAAAGCTAAAAAGCCAAGTAAATATAAAATTAAGCAATCAGAATTTCAAATATTAAACAAATTATAAATAATAAGTGATGATAAAAAGGAAAAATGCAAACAGCTATTAAGTAGGAATAGATAAAGAGTGAACCCCTGACGAGAAGTACATCCTATATTGGGAGCCACCACCACCCCCAAAAAAAAGAGGAAAAACCCTTTAAAACAACTCCTTCTAAAAATTTCAATGCTGAATCCTTTCCTTGTTTAATAAGGTTTCACCAATCTTTTATAAATAAAAGGTTTTATAGAAAAATATGTTCGAAACACTATTTTTTTTTCTACATGAGCTTCATAAATAATCATAGCAAATGGATACTATACGAGATTAATTAAATGTTACACAAATATTTAAGAGTTAAATTTAGCAGCACAAACTATTTCATGTCAAAAGTTTTTTTTTTCTTTTTTTTTTGGTCGGGTACATAATTCATTCATACTTTTCACCAGCCAGAGTTCATTTCTAATCATTTCTCTATTAATTTTATCATTTTGTTCGAAGTCGAAGTACACTCTTATTTTTTTCTTTACACAACACTGCACTTCTTAACCAGTGATTAGAGTTACCCATCATGATTTACCCCCCCCCCCCCCGGTTGAGACCCGGGTTACTGATTGTATGTCTTATTCCAGATGGTTTTAGATTACGAAGGTAAGGCCTTAATAAAAAACGCAGACTTTGAAGACTTGAGGCCAACAAAATTACATCTTTTTTAGATCTATATTTCATTCATTCTCCACTAAACAAAATCTATGAAGCGGTTGGTATCGATACCTTTTCATCGCTAATATAATGAGCATAATTTTTCCCGAATGGAGAGTAATGATGCTGCTTGATGCCGGTAAATTAAATCCGATTCAAAAAGTTATTTTCATGATTCAAGCAAAATTTTAAAATTTAGACACCGTAAAATGCTTACCAAACGCTAAAGTTACCAAATATAAGAAAATCGAAGAAAAAACAGTTATTTGCATCATTTTAAAAATTGAACACGTAGAAGCGTAACACAGGAGTTAAATAATTTTAGCCACGAAACGACTTCTGTTTAAAATGAAAACAAACAGGAGTATCATGCTCAGGGAGGAAGAAAGGAAAGAGATAAAGCATTACTATCTAAAAGTGGCAGCATCTGGTCACTTTTCTAGAGGGCGCTGTAACATGGTGTACTCCCGACAATCGCAGCAGATCAATGTAATATGTGTTTAATTTCGTTCAGAGGTAGTAATTAAAGCAAAAAAAAAAAATAACACACACACACAAAGTGGTAGTAATAAAGGAAATAGGGCACTTACTTTATAGAAAATATTCAGCTCATTTTTTAATTCCAACTTGCCGAATTCATTTGCTAGCTGAAAGCTGCTAGCGAAATCGTTTGCACTCTACGATATTTTGTTTATTGCGAATTCGGAACTCCAGCGCTCGAATACGCTACCTTGCGGTGATTTACAAAACTGCAAATGAACCTAAAACATTGTCACGTTGCGTTCCATGTGCGTCTGTTGACGTAAACACAGGCAGTTTGTTCTGAGTATTTATTAACGCAATCGATGTGTCTTAGTTTGCTTTCAGCTACAGAAATTAATTCGTCCCTTAGTAGTATTCTCGAGCTCCTCAAAATAATGTTAGTTTTCATTATTTCCTTAATAATTGGTGAAAGTGAAAATTCTGGATTAACAAACTTGGATAACGTTATACAAGGTAAAAAATTTTATTGTTTTGTATGAATTTGTAAGAATATGGGGTTTTTTTATTCTTAAATTAATTAAACTTACCATATTTTACAGCAGCATTTAGTTGGAATGGACAGTATGCAAAATATTTTCTTGAATATATTATCGTAGAACAAAATGAATAACCGAGAAAGAATTTACTTTATTCCTTTTATTCTCAGCTGAAAGGTTTCGCCAAATTTGTTTAGGGTTATAGTTTTTAGTATTGTGCGAGCTAAGTATCCTTGGCGAGATTTCGCGTTTTTAGTTAAACCATTTTTAATTTTTATCATGAGTGGAATAAAATGATAGTAAGATTACAGAATTCGATAAGTGAAAAGAAATAATGGTCAATCAACTGAAAAGAAAAATACCACCATATATCCGTGAGAATTTTGTTGATGATTTGCATAACATGACACAATTAAATCGTAACACAGAAATTAGAAAAATCGAAACAGAAAATTTTTAAATTAACCGATTCGGGAATTCGAGAGAAATAACTCAGCCACAAATGGAAAACAATAAGCGCTAGCCAAGCAAGGCAAAAAAGTATCATCTTCTTTCGATAACAATTTGTAATGTCTTATTGAATTTTCTAGCATTAATTGTTATTCTTGTCAGGCCACAATTATTATTTAGTTTTATCAAGAATTGATAAATATCGAATTCAACATCGTGGAAATAGCTGCTTAGAACTACGAACTACGTAGTTGGCATTAATCTTTGACGTTTAGTAATGCTTCTTGAATTCTCATTGCTTTCTACGTGGGCCAGAATATCCACAAGACTTTGAAAATTAATTTTAAAAGAATAAAGCGAAAAAATCATACGTACGAACAAAAATCACAACACTTTTAACATTTTCTTCGTTACCATGTGCGTTTGTTTTAGTTTTTAATTCCGCCATTAGACAGTGACTTCAGTGCCCCCTATAGTTCGTTGGAGTTGCGAATAGGAGTTTTTCTATTCCTCTAAATAATTTACTGGTTTAGAATGTAGTATAATTAAGTATGTAAGAACTTTTTTTAAATGAAGTGTAAATTGTGTGGTATATTTCGAAAATAATAATTAAAAGCGAATAATTTTTATCTTTCAGACATGATCATTATAAGAGATAAAAACAGATGTTTATGTTTTATTTACTTAATTTCATGTTAATATTTATTATAATAATTTTAGTTATGCTTTCACTTACATTACCTGTTTAGGTTTGATTGCTGTTATTATTACTATTTATACATTTATTTATTTGTTTGTCCTTAGATTTTTTTCCACGAATAAAAAAAGTACTGCACCTCAGCTGTAACTTTTCAACCTCAGAGCCAAACTAATGCAAGTCAAAAAATGCATTTTCCGTTTATTAGTGCATTGTATGTATAATCCTAATTCGCATCGAGCCATGTAAACGTAATTAAAAAAAAGAAGAAAACCTTTGCATTTTTTTAAGAGTGTTAAAAAATCACGCGTCCTACCTTTGCATGCGCCAAACAAACATTTTCCATCTCTCCTGTAAAGTAGCGATTATGTGACTTACGTTGTTCTGGTTCTGAGGTACAGAATTTACTTTAGTATTTCCGTCATCCTTTTGTTTAAATGTATAAAAACAATGCTTTAAAAGTTGTTGTATTGGTAATTTGTTTGTTTTTAAGAAGCATTCGAAACCCCGGGGGAATTGTGACACATTCTGTATTGTGCAGGAGGAATATGCCTATATCCATCAGAAAGGATTCAAAATAATGTGCAAGAGCTGAGGTACTGTGAACTCAAATGCATATTAAGATCCCTGGATGAAATATACACCACACTGTTCTGCTAAGCAGAAAAATGAAGCGATTTAAAATCAAGTTTGCTTTTTACTACTTCCCGATATTTCCTTTTCCAAAACTACGTTTGGCTTGTATTTAGCAATTTGATTGGAAAATACTGGTTGATTAGCGCACATGACTTGCTGCTATCTTTGAAATAGACCCATAAGTTATATTAAAACTATATTTTACAGCTTTATGTGTTCCAATCATCCTATTTGATTTAGAAATGTACTGCGTTCAAACAATGGCACTGAAAAGATAATTACTGAAAAAACACAAAACGAAAGCGCTAACTTTTCGTAAATTTTAAGAGAGAGAGGAAAAAAAAAGATTTTAAAGATAAAAATATGTGTGCATAAATTATCGAATAACAAACAAATTTATTTGCTCATTTGAGGTTCACATGCATTGACGCACTTCGGAACTTTGGAATATTATATACATTTTTCTTCAAAAAAAATTTTTTTTTTGTGAGATCGCCATAATTTCTCAATTTCTTCCATACTTTATCAAACTTTAGTTGTAAGGCATCATTTTAAAGATTTTTTTCACTGCTTTTAGTAAAAAAAAGAGAGACAATTCACATTTTGATTGTTTCGTCAAAAAAAAAAAAAATTCTGTTTTTTATTACACATTACTTCAATGCATAGCATCCTCAACTGCAGACCCGTGGGCTCAGTTGGTTGGAGCATCGTGCTAATAATGATTCTGTCGTGAAGTTGGATCCCCATGGGCCGAAAAATATCATTTTAATGACTAATTCTTTCATCAGAATTCTAATATAAATTTCCATCAATATTCAATCTTAACTCATTGAGGGCAAGATTCTGAACCACAGTTGTGTTGTGTTGTTACATTTAAACCAAAAGAAAACCTCTTTATTTCAACTAGTGTATCGCTGTATCATATATATTATTTCCCAAAGGTATTTTATGTGCGTACGATATAACTTGCTTAATACTTCATCGAATTTCAAAAGTAAGGCGTTATTTAAAAGGATTTTTTCACCACTATCAGCGAAAAATAAACTAACGCTTCACATTTTTGCTATTCAAAAAATTACTTTAAAAACTGGGTTTTTAATTCATTCTGTCTAGCGCGAATGCTTCGTATTTATGAATATGGATTTCTTCCTAAGTTTTAGATCTGTTGTTTGCAGACAATTCCTAATCCGGGAGAAGTCACCCTGAGTAACCGCAATCACCTAAAACTTTCTATTTTCGAGTGTGCAATTCCCCAAAATGAACATAAATTCCAACTGTGCGCTAAATCCAAAAAAAAAAAAAAAAAACCCGCCATCTCTTGTGTTAAATTCTGCAGTAAGCTAGGAGCTGCAGTAAATTTTCTAATAGTATATATCAAATTAAAAAATATATAAGCAATAAGAAATTAATTTATAACACTCCAAGTATCTAAAAATTGTGATAAACTATGTAATTACTTCAGATTAATATGGCGAAAACAACATTTTTACTGTTTAACAAAATTAATTCCTTAAAACGTTAAAAAAAAAAAAAAAAAAAAAAAAAAAAAACAGAAAACTGCTAAAACTTCAAAGCATTCGCGGTATAGAAAACAACTATACCACTTATCTCAATTTCTTTATCGGTATTTCACCAATGGCACCTTTTACGAATATTAGAAGGTCTCGATTAATATTTAGAATATTAATAGGAAGAACTTTATCATTTTATAATAACAAAAATGATTTTCGACTTACAACAAAATATTATAATTTGAGTATCAATTTTTGAAAATTGCCTGTATTTATCATACATGCTTTAACCTTCGTAGACTATATATGCTACTATATAGTTAAAATATTACCAGATAGGTGGCGCTAAAAACAGAGTACATATTTCACTATTTCACTTTGCCCCACATTCCCTTACGTGTCTTTTCAGTTGCTTTTCTTTATTCCTATCCTTTTTTTTTAAATATAGTAAGTTTTTTTTTTTTTTAGAAAGTTGTTATATTAAATAATTTAAAGCCTCCTAAATTGTTATTTATTATGTTAAAAATACTATTTTGCGAATAATGTCCATCGCTTAAAATTTATAATAATTGCACTAAGCAAAATTAATAGATGGAGTCATACAGGTACCCCACGCGACTTTTTATGTGCTGTTAAATGCGCGAATTCCACCAGGAGTCTTAAAAACTTGAAGAATCACAAATAAATACTTGTAAGAAAAGTTGTGTTCATATAATCGCGTTTCATTGTAAAGGACGAAATTCGGACACGAAGCAAAATAATTTTGATACAACTTTATTTTGTATAACATAGAGCTTATAATCATTCATGATTGGCGTCATGTGTTTAAACAACAAGAAAAACAATATTTTAATGTCTAACAAACTTATACAAGTAACATTATATTACATTGTACAAACAAACAGGCATTGAGCCCGTTAATACTGTACAACATGTAGGCACATAATTACACTTTATATAGTACTTTAACTCTACATTTAGTCGTCTATTATCGTGGGGAGATTAAGCATTTCCCCCAGATAATAAAAAGATTTTATTTAGCAATAATAAACAATTTCATTTATTTTATGGATAAATTTCCAGTCTACTTTCAAATCTTATTTTAAAATGCTTTACACATAACATAACATATTATATCCTCTCTTGTGATTATACAAAAGTCTTTTACTTTAAGAATATATTTTTGACAGCATTTGAAATCTACATTCATGATATGCCTTGTTTCCAAACAAAACTTTTGATTTTGACAAAAAATATAGAGCATTTCAGGCATGCATTCTAAGTACAACAATTTTCTAATTTCCCACAATTACTCATCAACTTCTGATGACCTACCATGAACGATGATATTCGTACGAGAAATTCCTCAGATACACATGCAAGTATGATATAAATCTCACTTAGGCATAAAAATATGACAATTCTGAATTCATACATATGGCAAGCACAACACTACTTATCTATAAGAAAGAAAACAAAATGAAATACAGTAGAACTTTGATTATCCGAGTCAAATGCAATATGATATATTGATTTTAGAAGATAAAGATAATATTATGTCCAATAGCAGCTTTATTTCTCAATCTTCGATACTTTTGATCTTGCTTTAGCTTCTTTCGAATCTTCAAACAGCATTTATTCATCCTGTCACAAGTGATTTTGTAAATACAGATACAAGTATATTTTTCCATAACTTCCCTATATACAACGGAGCACCAAGACCGATCTCTGAATGCAGGCTCCTTCCCTCCCCCCTGAAAACATTGTAAGTAGTGAACTCTCGATAACTCGAAATCCCTAGGGACCGGCTAAAACGTTCCAGTTATCGGTAGTTTGAGTTATGGGAAGTTTCCACAACAGCCTCAAGAGTTTGGGATCCGTTGAAAACTTCGAGGTAAAGGAATATTCGAGTTTCGAGTTATAAACTTCGAATTATTGAGATTCGACTCTACTTTTATTATAACGTTAATCCTTTTTTATTTTTTTATAGATCGGAAAAACGTTTCTAACACGTATGGGGGTGAATGTATATCATATGAAAGGTACAGTAATGTATGTTGGCACTGTTAATGTATTCAATATTAGTAGAGATAATCAAAATTCCACTGTATGTAAACTATACCCCGATTTTACGTTTTTCACCAAACTGAGCAAGGGAAATGTAGATTAATGCAATTACCATTCGAGAAAACTACATAAAATTTATGTAGTTTTCCTGACATATTAGTTATCAAACGATCAAATGATAGTAATATTTTGTTCCCCCCCCCCAAAAAAAAGGAAAAAAAAAAAAAAGATTAATTTTAACTTGATTGTATTCAATGAAATATTTTGCAAATGATTTTCGATTTTCGTTACACTTTGCCAAGTGGTTCATAATGGTATATGAAAACTGAAAAAAAAAGGGGCAAAAATCATTCAATTTTAAATCGAAGCAACATTTATATAATATTTTTCTGTTGCAGTTTTGCACCACCAGCAGTATTTTTTGAATTAGGGGTGAAAAACTAGAAATTAAATGTTGACCAGTCAATAGAAACCCAACTCCAACGACAATTCAGAAATACAAATGCAAAATGTAAGGTGTCTCAACACGCATGATACTTGTTGGGTGTGAGCGAAATGTAGCAACGCTGGAGTAATGCCCAATATAAGAAAACGTAAAATCGAGGCTTCACTATCTTAAAACAAGAGTACCTAAGCAGGCAACGGTTAAACAGACATTAACAAGTCTTATGGTTCTATTTTCTTTTGTTACTATATTTTTTTAGTTTCTATGTACTGTCAACAGTTGTAGGTATGAGGGTTTATGTGTGTTTGTTGTTATATTAAACGTGTTTGACACTTTCAGGTTTGTTACTTTCATACCAGTAAAGATGTCTCTTATGTGATGGAATGGATGTTCAGAGGATTTTAATGTACTGATTTGGGAATGTTCTACATGAAATAACTGCTATAGGGTAACCAATAGCACCAGTAAAATTCCTGAGAACATGTACACACGCTCATGTTTGATATGATGTATTCATTATATGTATGTGTAATTGCTAAGTGTTTTTATATAATCTCGTTTCAAGTATGTTATCTTCAGACCGAACATCACACATTTTTAATAATAATATAAATTCATGTTGGCGTAAACTCGCTTAATTATAATTATTTATCGATTAGGAAAACAAATCGTATCAAATGGACTTGTGATTTCATTTGCATACAAATAAATAAGCAACATTAAAACTATAACGTACCACGAAGAATATAATGATTATGATTATTCCGAAATAATGAAGGGTAGGAGGCATATTTGAATGCCTCAATTGCCAAATCGATTAACTCCACTTTATAAAAAAATACTCCTTTCCGCTTTAACAGTGCTTTATCAATGCTTAGCATGCGAATTTATATTAAAGTTTTGGTTCATTACATTTCTGACCATGTGATAGCAGAAAATGTAACACAAGGGCCTATTTACTCCTATAGAGAACACCATCTTCTTCATAACTTTTCGCAACTTTTTGTTTTATGAAGTTAGTTGATTTAGCAAGTGAGGCACCCACTTTGTGTCCAGAAAGTTGTTTAAAAAAAAAAAAAAATAAAAAAAAATAAAGTGAAATACATATTGCATCTCTTAGCATTTGAAAGCAATTTTCAGAAATAATGAATTCACAGATATGATCAGTTAAAAACTTATAATAAGTGAAACAGGTTAGTCTAGTTTTGCAGTCAAATACAACATACCGTTGACTGAGTATTACAACTAGGTAACTACAAGTTTAGAAAAATAGTATGTTTCACTTTTGATGAAAATTTTTGTTTGAAAGAATGTATTCTTCTGACTTCTATTTAAATACTTCTAAATAAACAAAATTTAGAAATGGTATACGTAGTTCAATAGTACTTGAAATCTTCTAATATCAAATCATCCCATTTCCCAAAAATCGTGAAAAAATAATAAAAAATTTAATTGTTGTTACCTATTTGTAGCGTTCACTCTAAGATGTCTTTTAACTGATGTTAGTTAATTTTTCGCTTATTGCTGATCTTGGAAAATTCATTTTTAACAACCGTGGAAATTTCATGATAAGTTACCCCCTACACCTAATTTTTATTATTTTACTCAAATTGATGCAAATAAAGACTCTACGGGATCTTCGTCCAAGTACCAATGAATATTTTTGCAGCATATTTTTTCACGTTTCTTCAAAAGCTGTTGTATAATACCCGAACATACGACGTCATTACCGCTAAACATCCCCATCCATTTTTTCGTTTCAACCAGAAACGTAACAATATTTTAAAGAGCAGCAAATTGCTACATTGAACAGTTTAAATGAAAAAATTCTATAAACCCTCATACAATTTATATTAACTTGTTAATTTCGGTTTTAGTTACAGTCATGAACGAATGTTGATTTTTCATTGCAGGCTGATTTGTCTAGTTTTCATTTACTGTCATACAACGTTCAAAGTTTTTCTAATCCAGAAAAGTCATGAAAATGAGGGAAAATCGCACGTTAAAGCCGTTTTTGGTGTCAGCTATTCAAAATCTGCATATTGTCTATAAGTAAAACGAAATGCAAGAACCTGAAATGAACAAAGAGTGTGTGTGTGTGGGGGGGGATGCCAGTACAAGAAAAGAGCAGCGCAAATTGGGTTTCCTGGAGAAACTTGATTCTTGGGAGCAATCACCAGTCTCAGACGGAGTGATTTTTCATTTCCATGAAAAAATCATTCACAATTTTTTTTAGGGATCTAAAATAGAGACTTGAATAAAGGGCCCTGTTTGTCTATGCAGTAATCAGTCTCTGGATATTGTTATTGTTTTAGCTCTTTCACTGCAAAAAGTCGTTTACGATCAGCGGTGTATATAGGATTTTGTTTTTTTTTTGTTGGGGGGGGGGGGGGGGGTGTCGGTCCTTACATCAAATAGACTATGACATTAATTCTTTTTTATTAAATCTTTAAAACTAAATTGACATTATTATCAGTTATGCTAATTACTGAAAATTGCCAATTATTAATTAATATTTATTCATTGTAAAGTACCAATAGACTCATATTTGTGTTTCAGGGTAGCTTTAAATGGGGTAAACAACCTCAAAATCAATGTATAAGTTATATAATTAACATATTTCATTAAATAAGAGACAATACCGAAGCTTTTTGGTCAATTATAGTGTTAACAATTCACTTAAATTTAAACCGGAAAAGTTTTTAAATTTTAAACATTGAAACGTCTCTTTTTTCAAAAATTCTTCAGTTATTTCCAATTCCGAGACTTTGATTTCTCTGTGTGTTGACATCAGACAGAGCAAGACCATTGTACCAGTGGTTCTCGACCTTTTGGAGGCTATTGCTTACAAAGCGGGTAATTTATTAGCCATTACCCCCAAAAACGTTTCTTCTAAAAATAAAGTATTTTTTTCCTTTAAATTTTTCGTGTGAAACACAGAGCTTCCGAACTATGACTTCACAGCTTAAGAAAATCATTAAAAATGAAAAAGCAAGGAAACATACCCACAGTTTCTTTGTATTTAACTAATAGAACATAAAATTGTTGAAAGCAATTTATTTAGCGCTTGAAATTAGTCACACATAATTTAGCAAGTGAGTAAAAATGTTGTAACATTAATGCATTGAAGAATCACCAGGTTGGTTGTTAATGGCTTTTCTGCTGGTCATTCTCACAAATGCAAAATTGGGGAGGATATTGGAATTCATATTTCTCCCTCGTCCAGCGTTTCAAAAATGTTTACTTTAAAATAATTCACCCTTTCCAACTCCAAAATGTCGGAGCTCCATTTTTCTGGAAATTTGATGTCTCCTGTTTGAGGAAATTTGAAAAGTTCGAGAACATTAACGGACTTGTCAAAAAAGCACCTACATATAACTTGGTCATGCCCAAAAAAGGATCATACTTTAAAACGCTTGAAAAGGAAAATTGCCCATATTACGTCATTGAAAAAGAAAAAAAAATAATACATGAGCCGTAAGTACAATATTACTTTTCCACCTTGATTTTCCATTTTTGATAGAAATATTTCCTGAGCCATATAAATTATTTTATTAGGAACATGTTTTTATCATGGTTATTAGCGCAATTAATTTCAAATATAAATACTCGTTATTTTGTATATTCAAGGTAAGTGTAAGAAAATACGTCTAATTACATCAACGTTGTATTTTTCTTTCAATATAAATAATTTTACTTACTGCATTTTAACAGATATTTGGATTTACCTTGTGCTTTTTGAAATTTCCCTTAATATAATATTAAGTTTAAATAATAAACTAAAAAAGGAAGCAGTACAATTTCTTTTAGTTTTAGAAATCATCATTGTGCAAAAGTATTGAAAATATTTATTAATTTTATTTTTCTTTTCGGATGTCTGCTTTGTAGTTTTCCTCACACTATTCTTTGAGAAATATGAATGCTTTCGATGCAATATACACACTTCAATATCCATAAAAACAGAACATTGTCGTTTCACAAGCGTTTTGAACAGGAATGACATGGAATATGTACGTGATAACGCTGTGTTGCAATAAAAATTATAATATTTACTCAGAACACATCCACTGGCCTGTATAAAGCTGTATATCCACAACAGCGAGCTCGCAGATGATCTACAAAGACGAGAGCTTCAGTTACATGTTCAATCAAAGCTGAGCATTCACACATTAAAACGTAAGTAATACCACCATCAGGAAAAAGCTTTTTGTGAAATGTTAGTTTACGCAGTCCCAAATGTTTGGGCAAGCACTTATACACTTGGCGTGCTCCTGTCCATGTTAACCAGTTCTTTTCAAGCTTTTCTCTGTCTTCTCCAGGAAACACACGAAAAGCCGAAATTATGTAACCAGTTTTGCTGGTTACGGGACGTTTAGTGAGGCTATCCAGTGATGGCTTGACAATTGTAGCAACTTCTTCATAACCAGCTGAAAAGGAATGAAACACTATTAGTTCTTAACAAAAAGTGAACTCTCATTTTCATTAAAAAAAATAAAATAAAAATAATTCAAAAATGTTATATAATTCCGGCAAAAACCAAGCTCTTAAACCCTAGGAAGCCCATGAAAAAAATTGGGTGTGCACAAAATACTGTGTTTATTTTGTGTAATGATTCATGCTTTGCATTGATTCATGCTCTGTGTAATGATTCATGCTTTGCATTATGCGGTGCACCAAATAGGATCATATTGACCAATAAGGTCACCTCACATTTTTTTAATGTAGGATTGCAGAAATTCGCTGGATCGTGATTTTATCGCCATCAGAAAGACTTACTGATGATAAAGCGTTATCATCAAGCAGTTTGTTATCAACAGGCAAAAGTGTAGCAAACAATTGTTATAAAAGGGTCTTGTCAAAATCACATGATCTTATTTTACAGTAAATTTTGTTTCTATTCATGGTTCACTGACGTTTACTAGTACAAGATTCTAGCCTCATAAGGTCATGATTGGCGCTATTAGGACTCCCGTGTCCTTATTGAGACACCGAAGGTTCGTTAAGAAGATATGATCCTTTGCTGCACATATACGGCACACACATGTTCACGAACTGTGCGCAAGAGTGGAAAACCCCCCCCCCCCCAGAAAATATCGACTTAGCTGTGCCCAGAATGTGACAATTGATCTTTTCCCTTTTAATTGATCTAAATATGGAATTTTCAATAATATCTATCAATTTATCAAATGTGATTTAGTACATGTTTGTACTGACAAAAAACAATTATTATTTACAGTTTGAGATTCCTTTTTTCGTTTTGTTAGAGTTGGTGATATTAGAGAAAGATACAACCTTAAAATTGCTTTGTAAAAATATGCAAATTTTTCTGACACGAGCCTTACTTTAATTGCAACTAACCAGTTTTTGTTTTGTAAACAAACGGGATTCTTTTGTTTACTATCGTTAAGTTTCTTTTGTCTGTACATAAACGATGAAACTTATGATTATAAGTATTGTATTCCAAAGGAAAATTTGATTTGTTTATACTATCACTAATTTTTGTATTTATGAAAAGATATAAAGGAAGTAATCTTATTTTGTTAGATAACAAAATTAAAGCGTGTCCTTCGGAAGAAATATGGAAAATATATACTTTAATTAAGTATTAAATTGTTTGCAATGAAGGACTAAGTTTAAAAAAATGTTTTTTCCGTGCATGGTGGTGGTACTATAAACATTTAATGTTAAAGAAATGATAAGCGGAACATTTCATTAGCATTCATAACATGTAAAAACTTGACAACAAAATATGGAATGTAAAACGAGCAAACTGATGAATTCTTGAACATAAAAGAGTGTAATTGAGCTGTAATTTTGCATTGTCATTCCTCATCTGCACCACTCCATTATCTGCAAGAAATAAACTAAAACTACGAGAATTCGTATTGAACAAGTCGTTTTAAACTCAAAATGAGCTCTAAAACCACAAACTTCAGTTCAAATAAGCACATGTTTAAAAAAAAAGCAATAGCCAATATTTCTAAGTTGTTTTTGAAAGAAATGGGATAGAGCCCCTAATTATGTAGTTCTTTGAGCTTCTTAAAATAAATTAAGCACAACAATTCGTGTGCTAAAATATGTTTTCATGTATAAAATGGTCATTGTAGAAAGGACACTTTATGTTGCTTGTATTAAAGCACGGGGGTTTTTTTCGTGTGAGAAACAAGAACGATATTTACAAATAACAAAAACCAATTCATTTCTGAAACATTCGTGGACCACTCGTTAAAAGAAGACTATATTAATTTTTTTCATTTGAGGTCAGTTCGAGGAATGGCCTAAACACAGCAAGATGTTATTGAATTTTAAATCCACTGTCATTACATCTGCTATATCTAGATGGCGGCACTATTACAAGCATTTTTGTCAAATCCAGGGAGGCTGCAGTCTCACTAAATCAATTTGGTGCCCTGTGTCTTCAGGGCCGGACTGGGCAATCGGGTGGCCGAGCGACCGCCCGAAAGGCCGATGGGCATGGGCGCCTATATGCAAAGTTGCAAGGGGGGGGGGCTAAAATATTTTCCTCGTGGTTTAGATGGATATTTTCCCCGTGGAAACTGATTTCAGGATAGATTTGAGTCATTAAAATTTGACATTTTTAATAACTTATTCATTAATGGCTGGAGAAAAATGGTTTTACATTTTTGCAAAGAAAAAAGTACTAAAAGCAAGGAAGTTCTAATTTCAAAGGGGGGGGGCTCAAGCCCCCCCTTGCTCCCCCTATATGGGTGCCCTTGCCGATGGGTCACGGGGCCGGTTACGATTTTTGGTTAAACTCTTTTTTTTTTTTTTTATTCGAAACACGCTCTTAATAACTACAAGTTTGAAGAACCGTCAAATTTGGTAGCACCTGCGCCAGGACTATGTTTAGGAGGTAATCGGGCATTGGATATAGGTTTAATAGCAGGAGTGCCTACGAGGCATTTTTTGAGTGTACTCAGGGCCGCCGAGGGCCAAAAAGAGAGCCCCTTGTCTGTTGGTTTTCGCAGGCCCCTTATCCTCAGTAAAACTTACAACTGCGATTCCGAGGTTCGCCCGTAGTTTCCGACTATGCTGACATGGCCACTTATTGGCCCTGAGTAAGGGCCGTCTTCAAAGGGGTATAGAGGGTGCTACTCTGTGGTGCTACCCCTCGCCGTTTTTCTGAATTCCATTCTAATTATATTTTAGCGATGCACAAAAAAAGAAGGCTTTCGCAGTATTATAAAATTAAAATGATAATAATAAATGAACAAATTGAAAAAAAAACGTAACAAAAAGTATTTATTCAGCAAAATTTAATATAGTGTAATTTTAAAATAGAAGCATCAAAAATTCTGTATTGTTAAGATTATCTAACTAAAGGTCACCGAATGTACGTTTCAAACTTCTTTCAACGAAAAAAAAATAGTGTGTATAGTGTAAACTTGTGGCAAGCTTCAGTTAAAAAAAAATAAAAAAATGGATCGATAAATAAAATTGCTAGCTTTATAGGGGCCACCGACATGTTTACATCTTTATTTGTTTACACAAAATATCATCACGAAAATTTACAGATAAACGGAAAAAACAGAGGAGCCATTGAAATATGTTTCGAATAGGGAAAAAAACGTTAAAATACAGTGGGAGAGTTTTAAACTATTGCAATGAATATGCACACCGATTGTTCTAAGTGTTTGAAGGTTAAAAAAAAAGACTGGATCAAGAGATTTAGGGAGTGTGGTATTTAGAATGAAAAATATGGAAAAAAGCGATATCACTGCAAAGGTATCACTGCAAAGTACACCACATCTGTCCAAAATGTTAAAAGATTTTTTTATTGGGGCCGTAGACGGCTTTGTATTCCAAATAGATAAATATTCTAGGCACGAACCGACTAACTAAAGCAGTTCAATGGTTTTGGAGAAGAAAAACTGAGGGTGAGTATTTCACAATAGTTTTAATCATAATTAAAATAAAATAAGAGAGGATAGTCCAAAAAGAGGTTCCTCAAACCTTAATCCTTCATTTTACGTCACCAAAGGTGACGTTATTTCTTTTTTCCCACCTTTGGTGGAAAAAAAGAAATAATGTACATTGAAAAAATACGCAAAGCTTTGACTGTAAATAGTGATTGCAATACCGGTATACCGGTACATCGAATGCCAGTATTTTGAGCAATTTTTCAATTTCGTAATACCGGTATTTGCTGCTGTAAAATATCGGTATTTTCGGTATTAGCTAAAAATAATAAATAGTTTAAATGAAAAAACTTTCAATTTAACTTATTAAATATCTACTTATATATTTTAAATGAATATTTCTTTTTCCATGATACAGAACCAAAACCAATCTTATGATGTAAAAATTTGGCTTCAAAAGCATGAACCAATAGAATATCATTAAAAAAAAGTAGCGGAAAGATTGCAAAATGATATTGTTATTACTAGATGGTGGGATAATTCGCATTTTCGTGCGCTTTTGTGCACCATGCTTTTATTTTTTTCTGTTTCCCTAATCACTCACTTTTCCTTTTGTGAGAGTTAATTTCGAGTGTAGTTTTGAATGCACTTGTCCTATAAACAATTTATGCCAACCATCAATTTGCAGAAGTACTTTATGATTCCTTTTTCAATTATTTGTTTCAACTGTACTAAATTTTAAAGAAAACATATTTTGTTAGCATGACAAATGGTAATTTGTTGTCATCAATCAGTATTGGTTTGTTGTCCTGCCTCGCTATTTAGCTTTACGCTTGGCAAGATAATATTTAGAAATTATAAAGTGCCATGAAAATTTGCATACAGGTAAAACATAATCAAATGAAACATATTTTAGGATTTTTACATAATTATAATTGTAAAGA
This sequence comes from Uloborus diversus, assembly GCF_026930045.1. Lineage (NCBI taxonomy): Eukaryota > Metazoa > Arthropoda > Arachnida > Araneae > Uloboridae > Uloborus > Uloborus diversus. The sequence continues at coordinate 11,697,812 of NC_072740.1, forward strand.
ATTTTGAAAAGAAAGCGAAAAAAGAAACCAACAATATGAAATTTATTCAGGTTTATAGTAAATTTCAAATCAAACTGCTAATAAAAGCAAAAACACAAACCTCTCCTACTCAAGAGAAAATGATGTTAATATTGGAAAAATATCGTCTCTCGGAAAGAAATTACAACTAGCTATAAATTAAAATAATAATAATAATAATACACACAGTACAAAAGAAACACACACACACCAACATGATTTATCCAAAAATAACACGCAAGAAACAGAATTCTTTGAAGATGAAGAACTTCTTGACAATTAGAGGAGTTGTGTCATGCATTGTTAACAGTACCACCGACCTGCGTGAATTTAGATAGAGTATTTTCAACTGTAGGAAAGTTGAGCGCTAAAATGAGTTCTAGGCTTAGAGACAATTCAATAAGCTGTATTATGTTTTTTACTATTATTAAATTTTTATTATGATGTTTATTCCTTCATTTTATATTTGTTTACAATGCGTTTTCATAAATAACACAATTTTTGTACTAAATTATGAAGTGTGGCAACGAAACAATGCGTTGTTTCGCATTGAGAAATTTCAAATACTAGTATTAATATCGGTATTCCGGTATCATGTTTTAAAAATACCGAATACCGGTATTGAATTTTTGGTCTGGTATTACAATTCCTAATTGTAAATTATTGTCGTAGTACCTTGGATACGAATTCTAAAGGGAAAAGATGTAAGGGATTATCTTCGCTCCGAGTGGGGGAAAACAATGGATGAAAGTACGAATAACAATAAATTATGCTACATTTTCCTCAACTTTCAGAAAAAAGAAATACTTTTATACTGCAGATCCCGAAACTGACTAGAATGAAAATAAAATGAAATAATGCATAAAATTACCATCACATCATTTTCTCCGCTCTATTTTGTGAGTAAATTGTAAATGGTTATCTTTGCGCTTGGCGAGAGTCTTCATACCACAGTAAAATTGCATAATGAGGAAAAAAAATAGAATTATGACTGCAAAAAGTGTTGCAGGGGTTCTAAACCTTTTTAAACCCACGCACCCCTTTTTTGGATATCTAACTATGCGTGCAATCTACTAAAGCCTTTTAGTTTTATTGAAGTGCTGTAGATTAGTTAAAACTTAACTGTTTAACCGTTGAAGCTTGATTACATGTAGGTAATCTAAATTAAAACTGGAAATTTTATTTGAATGGGCGTTTTATTACGAAGTTTTTATTGTTCGGACAGTTAAATATATTTAGGGAAGTAATTTAACAGAATTCTAGGTTTATTTTTTTCTATAAATTTCATCAATGTTTGTCCAGCTTTGTCAGATACAGCCGGAAATAATTCATAACATCAAATACCATTTTCCGCGAACGTAAGTCAGGGGTGCCCCCCCCCTCCGAGCAAGGGCGCAAACGCCCTAAAAATTGCGAAGACACCCCCCAAACGCGAAACCCCCCCCGAAAAAGAGAAAAATACCTCTCAAAACACCCCTCCTGCAAAATTTCAATGGCGCAGTCTGCGCGATGACCCCCCCCCCCCAAGGGGCACCTCTGCGTAAGTTGTCGCAAACATCAGAAGGTTTTTCACAGCATCTGCTACTTCTTTGTATTATTTTTCTAAGCCAGCCCGGATGTAAATTGCAAAAAAAAAAAAAAAAATGAAGAAATTGGAATACTTTTGTTTCAATTCAGGATCACGTGATATTAATTAAACTTCTGTCAGAATTAAATTTTAAGCATTATGAAGATAATTTTATATACGTCGTGTATCCCAGGGGGTACGCGTACCCTCGGTTAAGAGTCATAGCATTAAGTGCCCCTCTTTTTCAGTAAGGTCTCTAAGCATGTTAAGCATCAAGGTTAGTTAAAATATTTAATTTCGCCACACTTCATTAAAAACATGACTAAACAGTTAAATAAAAAAATGTAGTTGTTCGAAAACGGCTAGACACTAGCTGCCTGAATTGAAAATTGAATAAAGAATAACTATACCACTCCAACATTTGCTCTTCACATTAGTCGTATGAATTCTGAAACAAATCCAAAACAAGAAAAGTTATGGAGACAGTAATGGAAGTTGCATATAGAGAAAAAACTGCTGAGTGATGTGCATCTAAGAACTGAATGCTGTAAGACGGGGTGTGGCTGGTGGCAAGGCGGGGTCTAGACTACGTGAAAGGCCTTGTAATCAAAGCCATCATTTAATGCAATTTCGTGTGTTTCCACTTTTCTCATTCTCGAAAGGATATTTCGAAAGGGGTGTGTTGAAAATATTGAATATCGTTTAGTTGCGCGTTATAATGTCCACTTAGTGAAACATCAACGAAGAAGTCTTCATGTAATGTAAATTACTTGTTTTTAACTGTCCGTGAGTAAATATGGTTTTGCAAAATTTATTCTGCAGCTTTTAATTTAGATAATGTAGAAGAAATAAAGGAAGGTATATTCGAGCGTCAGGTGGAAAAGGTCGGGCAAACGAAAACGAAAAATCATTTTTAAGTCATTGTTTTTATAACAAACGAATAAAAATAATGTACTCATAAAATATTTAATAAACTAAACATAAACTTAAATCTTTAGTGACTCATAAACTAGTCCTCAGGGCCACCGAGAACCCCATGTCAATTTTATTGCCAGACCCGCTCCCATAATCTTACCCTCTACATCTACCAGTCGACCAGTACAATTAAAAATCTGAGCTGGGTCCTCTTCAAGGCCGAGCCCCTAGTTTCTGACTTGTTGACATAACTTCTCGGCGACCATCAAGTACTGCTTTTTTCCCGTAATATTACACTCTTTTTAAGAATTCAGCTTATTCCATGCTTTACATTCACCAGTTTTGCTATTTAAGACATAAAATGTCTCCAAGTTTGAGATCACTATATCGTCAAATCCGTGGTTTAAGATATACTGTCTCTCTTTGGTGACTTACAGATAATTTGTTCTTCAAAAACTTCATTTTACCTGCACCTCTTTTTACCATATTCTGGCAACAGAAGAGTTCATCATCACTCCAAAAACGACTAACATGCAACAGCAAAGTTATGAGTGAAAGTGAGCACAACGAGTGTTATGCAACACGCTACCCATCTTTCAATGTTACAGGTTTCATACTTTCAAGCTGTTTATGCATTTCTTTTCCTCCATCAATTTTTTATTTTTAGAATTAAAATTGCCATACAGAAGGGAGAAATGGTAAATTCTTCCCATAAGCCACGCAGGGGATCGCATCGAGCTTTGGAAATCTGGGTGAAATACAACGGTCATAATCACAAGATAAGCTGGAACTGTTTATGTATTACAAATTATGATTTTGTATAGTTGGTATTATGTGTGTTCTATCTTTAATCATCTTCACCGTGCACCTTGAAATGGTATTTGTCAAATGCCTTGAGTTGGAGGAATCCATGGTAGACCTTTCTCGATGGTAACAGCCCTCACCAACTGAAGAAAGAGCAGGGATGAAGTCGTATGGTACACCTGTAAACTGGAACACCATCCAGAATGATCTACTTTCTACGTTTAGATTCTAAACAATTTTGTCCTCATTATATGCCAAGAAGTTTGAATTCAGGACTATTCTAAGTCTAATCCAGAACTTTAACGACAGATTTTTTCCCACGTGGGACTGCACTTGAAGGGTTGAAATAACAGGAAAATTACTTTTCCAATAACCGTAATGTACTGAAGATGAAAACTCACTAATTCGCACAAAAAATGCATAAATACGATGGATTGTCCCTACCGATTTCATTGTATGACAGAGTGTAGAAACCGTTGAAAAATGCGTCCGTTTATACCAAGATCTTAGAGGAATGTATAAAACCAGCTATTCAAAGTCATTTGAAATGTGCAGGAAACTGCTTTTTTCAACAGAATCTCCTATGAGAGATGTCCTCTTGAAATTTCTCTGTAGTACAACGAATTCGGTTAAATACAATCTAACTTATTCATAAATGATTTTGATGAAGTTCTTGTCTACACAACTGTACAGATATTGGAAAAGTAATTTTCCCTCAATTTCGTCTCTTCATGAGCATTCCTAAATGTAAAAATCAGATACTAATGTTTTGGATGGGACTGGGAATAATCTTTAGTTGAAAATTATTGGAGGGTGCAAAAATTCTAGTAAGAAGTCTGTTATACTAAGATCAAATTGAAGATTCTGGTCCCACTCCACGACATGAAATTTACCTTCCCGAAGGAATAGCTCATACCAAAACCAAACGGCAACAATTATTCATATTTTTCCAGGCAAACTTAGATTCTTTCAAAATTTGCTAATTTAAAACGTAAGTGCCTCACTGTTTTCATTTACTGGGGGAACAATGAGACGAAATTGCATTTCTTTTTTAGTTTCTTTCTTCTTTGTGTGAATTCGTCAATTTTTCTAGATCCACTTTTACAGTAATATTACATTAACGAATATTATACCATTTGAAAGAAATTGATTTCTGTGTTTTTAATAGCAAAAAAATTAATTGAATTTTCGTGTCTCAGTGTACCCACTTTCCCCCTATATGTAATGTGTTTTCAGTTGTCTAGAATACACATTGAATAAAGAATTTTTGCTGTTTCATATTTTCTTAAATATTGTATTTTTCGCCCTTCTTAATTTTTTGAAGCAATTAAGAGAAAATAATTTATTAGTCCAAACAAAATGTGATCGAGATCAATCCTACAGCTGTATTTCATCGAAATAATACCATCCTTGTATAAAACATGCTATTGAAAGGCATTATTTGCACATTCCCACTTTTTCTAAAGTGATACAGTTTTTTATTCGCCACTTCATTCATATGAAATTATGATCGCTTTAGGATAAAACGAGCATAAAATGATATAGGAAATATGGAATATGCGTATCACGTAGTCATTCGTAAAAGCAGCTCTTAAACGAAGTACAGCTTTACGACTTTGAAATAAAAGAAGGGGTGAAGAAGTCGAGATTTCACAAAGCGTATTTATGCAGCACATAGGAGTTTTAACAGGGCATATTTTTTTATGAGATGATATATTTTTACCTTAAACATTACTGTCCTTGCGTAATATCTTTTCTGGAGAATCGAAATAGGATTCAGTTACATAACCATCTGTGTGACAAAGTAGGAAAAAGGTTTCTCTGATATCAGCCATGAAGAGATAGGAATTTTTTTTTATGTAAAAACTATTACTCCCTGCAATACTAGAACTCGTTTGAATATATTCAGAGAAATATTCAACGGTATAAATTCACTGAAAAAGGTTTACTAATAAATACTACTGAAAAGGAGAATAGCACCATAAATATTTTATATACAAGATATATTTATATGGCTATGTAGCCACATATAAAATTTTTTTCTAATGAAATATTTTTATTTTATTTCGGTATATTGTTATATGAATGACGAAAAGCTTTGTGAGAATGCTGAGTAGCCAATTTATAGTTGAAGTTTATTATTTTTGATGGTATTTTCCTTTGTAGTGTTGAAAGCTATCATGGAAAAATTATAAAAGCTCGTTTTTTCACCTGACTTCAAATATTTACTCATTTTACGCAACGGATAATATTGAATAGGTATATTAAGTATATTTTCCAAGAATGATTTATTAAACGTCACAATATGAGTGATTTTCAATACCTGGAATTTCGGAGGAATGATTTTTAAGGCAGGGATTCCAGACGACTGATGTTTCAGATAAGTGCTTTTGAGGAAAAGAATTCTAAAATATGAACTTCTGACGAACAATTTGTGATTTTATGAGGTACAGGAATTTTTAACGCTTGATTTCTAAAAATATGAATTTTGATAAGTGATTATTAAATCATTCTCTGACGAGCGTTATTCGAGAAATGTATATATTTATTACGAGTAATTATTGAGCTATTTGACAAACAGGGTGTTCCGTTTTGACCTGCAAGACTTTTATTTTCGCAACCGTTAGTCCTAGATGTGTACTTCCAATTGCAAAAATATTCAAAATCAGATGCAAAGTTAAGCTATTGAAAGTTTGAAGTGAAAATAAAAATAAGTCAAAAATTACAAAATTTAACTTTTATACGGGCCCCAGGTCCCCTAACTAATATTTAAATAAATAATCTCCATTAAAAAACAATTTCAACACAAAAAGTTCGAAATTAGTTCGACCAATATTCACCGACCTGAAACGCAGCGTTTTGTGACTTACACCACTTTTCACTCTCCGTCAATAACACCTTTTTTTGGGGGGGGGGGGACGATATAGTGGTTAACAAGTGTTTAAAATTATATGTGTGTATAGAGTGTGGTTTTTCAAATTGTTCGAGGTTTGGCAGTGTGTTTTTGCGTATCACGGCATAACATTTGCATTTATTTATGAATAGCAACGGGAAAAATATATCTTTTTTTTTTACTTTTAGGACCTGTCATTCTTCTGAAAGGGCGATAAATTCCAATTTCATCTTCTGTATGGTCTCTTAACACTTTGAACTGAAGTACCTCCTTCAGTTTTGGTCGCACAAATGTCATGTTCTTTGCGTCAGTAATAGTTTTCAATGGAGCTTATTTCTCTAAATATTATTTAAGGAATCTAGAGCCAGTATAAAAAGTTAAATTTTGTATTTTTTTACTCATTTTTATTTTTGCTTCAAACTTTCAGCATCTTAAGTCTGCATCTGATTTTGAACATTTTTGCAGTTGGAAATATACATCTAGGACTAACGATTGCGAAAATAAAGGTCTTGTCGATTAAAACCTAACACCCTGTATATATATGTGTGTATATATATATATATATATATATATATATATATATATATATATATATATATATATATATATATCATGATTCTCTAACTATGAAAGGAATTTCTGTCAAATAATAGCAAAGTTCCAAATTCTAATAAAATATTTGTAAAATATATGAATCTGTATAATTATTTATGAAACATATGATACTTTACTTATAATTGTTTTAACATCTGCAAATAATGAGGAGTGATTAGTAGACGAGTGATTTCTGCTGCCTGGGAATTTTCGATTAGGATTTTTGAAACAAACAAAATTTCAATTAACGAAATGCAACATTTTCTAGCGAGTACAGCATTACAAATATTTTGAAGAAGGAATTGTTTTTAGTTTAATTCATTACAATAAAAAATTTAAATAAGTAAAAATTTCATTTATAGATATATGTATTGTAAGAGAAAAAAATAAAAGTACCACGCTTCCGAAGTAACTGTTTCTTTGATATACAGCAGCTAACAATTTTTTTTTTAATTCAATGGTTTCGCAGTATGGTTTGTACGATCGTTTATTTAACATATTATTCATCATTCGCTCAATTATTCTTATTTGTTTAAACGAATTTCAGCTAAATTTCACATTTTGAATAAGAACAAGTGTTGCAAAGGAATGTTATTTTAAAAATCGCAAATTTCCATAGCAAACTGTTGCAAAAATGTATTTTTATAATATTTGCTATATTTAAATTTAGAAATGTTTCGTAATAAACATAAAACTATTGTTGAAAATATTTTTCTCAATTAAATTATTCGAACTTAAATAAAAAGTTGGATTTTCTATGCAGTAAATTTTAATTAACACTGCGAAAAAGAAAAAAGTACCTATGTCAGTGGTTAAAATTTAAAAGTTATACATTTTTTTCATTACTTATGCATTAGTGCCAATGATTTAGATGTTTCAAAAATTAAGTTGATTTCAGTTTATATTTTACAGCAAAAAAAAAAAAAAATTAATTGTTGACATACATAATAATTAAAATACGTATTTGATATTATTTCCAGTAAAATTGACAGTAGAAAGTTTTCTGTAAAAATTGTTACAAATGGAAGAATGTCATAACAATAAATATGTAAATTACTATCTTAATTATAGTTTATTGTTACTCCTATTAATTTGTTTCGTATAAAAGACAACTGTTAAGTATGCAGGACAAAAGAAAACTTTTGATTTAGGTAGCAAATAAAAATAATTTCGAGCTATCAGAAAATCCTTTTTCCTCCTTGAAAAAGTGTTCCTTGAAACAGTGAAACACGTGTATGCATTATTTTTTGCAGTTTCTGTTGCAGCAAAACTGGATGGCTCTTCAAGTGTTGATTCATACTTAATTCATAACATTAGTTCACAAAAAAACTGCACTGAAAACACAAGTTTTCGAACTTTACTTCCAAATCTCTTTCATAATATTAAGTTTCTTAAAAGAATCAAATAAGATAATATGGTAATATGTAGTTCCTAGCTTTTGTATATTTCTTAAATTAATCTCAATAAAAAATCAACTTATATATTTATTTCGAAAAATAAGCTACCGTAAGCATACAGCATTTTCTTGAGAAATATATTTAGTGTTACCCGCTGCGCTGGTTCTATGAAACATTGGCAAAGCACTCTTAAATAATTGATCAAATATTTTTAGTTTTTCAGATGACTCTAAAAAAAGGAAAAAAAAACTTTTCATGTTATTTTTAAACTTAAAATGACATTAACGTCTGGATTAATAATCGTTGAATAAAAATAATTTAATTTTCTCTAGAGTTTATCTGAAGTGAAAACATACAACCTGTTATTTAATTCTCAAATATTGCTTCACTTCATTAAGACCGTTAATTAATTTTGGTTCGAGAAAATTAACGTTCTTAGTTCACATGATTAAAAAAAAATCTAGTGACTTGCTCTTATCATCTACTTACTCTTAATATCAAAACTGTGCCTTATGTGATTTAATTAAATGCGTTCAACTCCCTCTTGATGCAAAACTAAGTCAATAATTTTTCCTGTCACGTCTAATTTTGCGAAACATCCTCTTATTTATTTCGTTATTATAATTATTTATATTCACTAAGTGATGATTGTAATGTGTCTTGCCTGTGGCATAAAAGTTTTAATTTCTTTTGGTTAACTTAAAGCGACCTGCTAGCTTCGCTTGATTTTGTGTTTCCGTTTATCAACGATTTTTCCATTTCTTAGAAGTGATTTTCAAATGATAATTATTTTAAATTTTTGTCTTACATATGTTTTAGTAATAAAAGTTCGTGTACTACTATTACAATCTGTGTACGTCTGTCTGTCTACTAACATCATTCCCTTGATTCAATAATTAAAATCTGTGCCCGTCTGTCTGTCTGCTAACATCATCTCCTTGATTCAATAATCTGTGCCCCTCTGTTGGTGTGTCTGTAACCACCTCTCTCCGACAGCAAATACAAACTGAGTTTCAATTCAGTTACCGAAAGATTTCAAAGTTTTCGGAGAGCCTCATAAGCCCAGTCTCACTTTTGTACAACTTTAATAAGTAGAGATATTACTTAAAGCGTTAATCCTCTGTGATTATTCCCGTGCTTCGAAAATCCTGAATGCTTCCGGAAAATTGCCACAATTCTTCGCTCTGCTTTTAGTAAAAGTGGATTTAGTAGACGCGGGGGAAAATGTTGATCTTGGTTTGACTCGATCGAAAGTGGATTTAGTAGTGCCACTGCTGCCACGAAAAATTGGATTAATGAATGACTGTTCATTAATTAATGTTCCGCCACAGACGACAAGAAGAGGACGACGCCTCCGAAGTACATCACCCAAGACGGTGTACGCCAACTATCCGTAGGAGGGTTGCACGAGCCGTCGTAGGCGCCAAGTGTGTATATATATAAATAACTTCTATTATTATTCATAATTTCTTTCAGAAATGTGTTTTTATTTCAGAAATTTAGTTAAACTTCCGAAACAATAGGATGGACATTGTTTATTTAGTTTTTAAGCAACATAAATTTGTCTCGCTTAGTTTGGTCAACTGAAATGCATACTCAAATTGACTCTAAATACTTTTTCTAGGAATGAAAGAGATGCGAAAAACTTTCCCACTTTTTGGGGGTTTATTAAATTTCTACATTGCTTATAAATTGTACTTTTTATTATGATCTCTAAGAATTTATGAGCATCAAAAGATCTCTGTGCCAAATTGAGGATAAATCCGACGTAAACAGCGGATTTTTAAAAGGAATATACAAACACAAACACATAACCACATACAGATATTTTTATGTATAGGAGAAAGTGCGAAGGTTTCATCTTCTGCGCAAGGGGGGGGGGGGGAATGAAAAGAAAAAAAAACAATGATTCGGAACAGAATAAAATTTGAAAATGAGAAACGCTTCTTCGGTGACGATTTTCTAGCACATTTATTTTTCTTCATTTCGACCTTTTCTTTTCGAAAATCTATAACTATGTGTCTCAAAGGCTCCTTACTCATCTGATATGGCCCCCTGTGACTGGCCGCCTCCTGAACTCATATTTTGGACGGAAAAAGGAATTATGGTTGCAACGACAGCCAAACTATACCAAATTCCGAAGAAAGTCTTCTCGAAATGCTTCCAACACAATTAAGTGCCAGTGGGAGAAGTGTGGGGAGTCCCAAAGAGACTTTTTGAGGGTTTTCCAACGCCATTTCTGACGAATTTCACTGCTATATCATAAAAACTGCTAGGTTAACACATATGTATAAAGAGACGTACCGAGGGAAAAAAAAAAAAACATGCAGAGTGCGGTTTACATAAGTAAAGAGTAATTTTCACTGACTTCGTCATGATTGTGTTTTCTTTTTTTCTTTTTTGGTTTAGTCATTCTTTTTTGGCAAAGATAAAAAAGATATGATTTCTCTAAAATAGCCTTTCTTTAAATGATAATAATTTTCTTTATTTAAAATACTTCGAAGCCTTCATTTTTTTGAATCATTCTTATTTTAAATACTTTTTAAGGCTTTCACGGCCGGCGTCAATATGGGGAGATAACATTTCCGGGCTTATTGACCGTGGTCTGATTGGAGTAGAAATTCCAGACGTTTCGGCTTGCTTTGCTGCAGCCATCATCAGTGGTATGAGTTTGGTGAGACCAACTCAACCAACTCAACCAACTCAACCCAGTCTCACCAAACTCATACCACTGATGATGGCTGCAGCAAAGCATGCCGAAACATCTGGAATTCGTACTCCAATTAGACCACGGCCAATAAGCTCGGAAATGTTATCTCCCCATTCTTATTTTGTTCCAAGTTTAGGGGCGTTTAGTTAATGTTATTCATACAAGATATAATTTCCTCTGTGATAAGCCATTATTCCATAATGATTCACCAATAAAAAATAATGAAAATGAATTGAAATATAGATTAAGATATCAACTTCAATTCAGACTCTTTGAGAAACGTTTTCAGTATCATTTTTGTAAAATAAAAATATAAAAACTTGCCGCTCAAATAGCAAGCAAAAAACTTTTTCTTTCGATTTAATCTTGTATCAGGAAAAAATAATTGAAGCATTTTAAATCGTTGAAAAAAGATGACAGCCCAAAAAATATTTTTTCCTCTGAGAATTTTAACTATAAAATAGGATGTATAACTCAAAATTACTTCACAGTAAGATTGAATCCTCTTACTTAAAAAGAACACAAAAGTAAAAGTCTGAATGAGAGAGAAAGAAATATGTAACAAAAAAGTGAAACAAAAAAGCACAATGATGATTATTTATTTTGGTGGCACTCCCAAGGCGTCGTCAGCTTCCTCTTCATTTACATAGTCTGCTGTTCTGTCAGGCTCCATGGAAACAGCATGAAGTTGCTTAATGAGGAAGATCGCATTTGAGAAAAGTGAAAGAAGAATAAAAAAGGGGGAAGAGCTGTGTGTTTTACCCCCTCCTTACACTGGCACTGCAGTGGCGAAATTAGCAAGCGACCATTCCAAGGAGCTACTCTCAGCGCTGATAGGAAATCGATGAAACAAAACACTGAAATACAAGTTCGGGACTCAATGCTATTGCTGTTTTAGAACTAAGTTTGAATCCATGGGCTTCACAGAAGGGACAAAACCCCGAAAAATAAGTTAATAAGTTAAAGCGAGTGCCAAACTTTCTAAAGTTTCCTAACAGCTTCAGATAACCAAGCAGTTTTTTTAGTGCATACAAATTCAGATTTTTTTTTTCAAATATTCTTAAAATGTTTTAAGATATTTTAGAACAGCCAATTACAGGTGGGGTGTGCATACAATGAAATATCGTTAGGGTTGAATTTGTAAATAGTAGCATATCGGTAAAAAATTCCACATCATCCTCAGTTTTCCGCAGTTATAGGTTCTGTGAAATATCTAGTGATACGATTAGAAGGAAATATGGGGTTAGTTCTATGAAACACAATCAAAAGGCTTCTTGGTAACGGAAATGTAATGACTTAATCATACTTTTCTAACTACAGGAACAAAGAAAAAAATGTAGCAAAATTTGACAACAGAAAAGGAAAAATACACTATTTTACGTTTCACGAAGCGTTTACTAATAATATTTAAAATGAAATATTATTGAAGCTTAATATAGAGTACCTATATTTAAATAATTCAACATATAGTAATTTTAAGAGCAATTTTGATTTGTTTTTAGCAAATACCACTCAAAAGGTTTAGCTATTTGAAGGAAAAAAATGATTGAAATATTTGACATCTGATGAGTTAAAGTACATTTAACCAGAGAAATTGGATTCGTGAACGATTCAAATAGCATACTGAATGTTTATAAATTTACTATTAAAACATTTGAAAACTTTTAAAGTTACCCGTAATTTTAACTAATAATAAAGCTGAAAGTCAAGATCTCTGTCTGGATGTCTGTTTAGCGAATAACGCCTAGGTCGTTCGGCCGATTTTCATGAAACATGGCATTAAATTAGTTCGGTTCGTAGCATAGGAGTGAGCACCTCTTAGCGATTTTTTAAAAATTCGATTTGGTTCTTTTTCTATTCCAATTTCAAGAACATTCTACCGAGCAAATTATCATAACGTGGACAAGCAAATTACCGCCTGCAACCATGGGCGAGCGAATTAACATAGCAAATTGGCGAGAAATTCATCATCCATTGTTTGTAAATATATAGGCGAACCAAATAACCTTCCAATTTTCTACTACGGACAAAGCCGTGCGGGTACCGCTAGTGATTCAATAAAGCAAATGCAGCAAATAGTAACACAGCGAAGGTATACACTAAACATATCTAATAAATAGTCAAACAATTATAATCCTTTTTTAAACTGTTTTTACTTTAATAAAGTGTGAAATTTTCTGATCTTAGCTGCATGTAGCAGTCGTATTGCCACATAGGAAATAATTCAGAAACTGTAAGAAGATCGAAATATGCAGAAAACGAAATGTACCAGAAGTTTATGCCGATGACTCATATTACATTCGCAACTCCAACGAACTATAGGGGGCACTGCAGTCACTGTCTAATGGCGGAATTGAAAACTAAAACAAACGCATGTGGTAACGAAGAAAATGCTAAAAGTGTTGTGATTTTTGTTCGTATGTATGATTTTTTCGCTTTATTCGTTTGAAAAGATTTTTCAAAGTCTTTTGGTTATTCTGACCCATATAGAAAGAGATTAGAAACCAAAAAGTATTACGAAAGTAAACAATTAATGCAGAACACACAGTAAGTTGTCCTGAAGCAGCCATTTTCACGATGTTGAATTCGGAATTCATAAATTTTTGGTTCGCTTCGAACGGCATTTTCATTTTGTACCGTTTTTTCTATACATTAGTACATATTAAGTTCAGTTTCGTGACATTTCCAGCATTTGTTGACATTTTTGTCACATAGTGCACATACGTGGCAGACTGTCAAGAGTAACGTTTAACACTAGATAATTTATTTCTATGACTATATGATTGGATATCCAAAGAAATCATGCATTTAATTCATTCGTCATGGAAATGATTTACCTGATATGCGAAATCTTGTCAAGATACATTATTCTTTCACATAATTTTAAAACCATAACACTATAAACAGATTTTTGGCGAACTTTTTTTTTTATTTTTCAAATTCTTAACGTTCTTTCTGGATTTTTCAATCTGTTCGGCGATAAATATTTTCAAGAAAATTTATTTGCATACTGTCTATTTCAGTAGGATACTGTAGTAACAAAGGTTAGTTAAATCATTTATGTGGAATTAGGTTAAGGAAAAGTGTCCAGTCAATGTTGTTAAGTTCGTTTTTTTTTCATCGAATTGAAAAACTGATATTTATTCAAATTCACTCAGAACAAAATAAATAAAATGTGTACTCACAGTTTATATATGGTGGTAGTTTTCTTTTCAGTTGATTGACCATTATTTCTTTTTACTTATCGAATTCTGTAATCTTACTATCATTTTATTCCACTCATGATAAAAATTAAAAATGGTTTAACTAAAAACGCGAAAACTCGCCAAGGCTACTTTGCTTGCACAATACTAAAACTACTATAACCCTAAACAAATTTGGCGAAACCTTTCAGCTGAGAATAAAAGGAATAAAGTAAATTCTTTCTCGGTTAAACATTTTTCATTTTGTTCTACGATAATAAATTCAAGAAAATATTTTGCATACTGTCCATTCCAACTAAATGCTGCTGTAAAATATGATTAGTTAAATTAATTTAAGATTAAAAAAAACTCATATTCTTACAAATTCATACAAAACAATAAAAAAATTTACCTGGTATAACGTTATCCAATTTTGTTAATCCAGAGTTTTCTTGTTTACGCTTCCACCATTTAATACTTTTTTGAAAGAAATAAGGAAAACTAACATTATTTTGAGAAGCTCGAGAATACTACTAAGGGACGAATTAATTTCTGTTGTTGAAGGCGTTCTTAGACATGTTGAATGCGTTACTCAGAACAAACTGACCGCGTTTACGTCAACAGACACACGTGATGCGCAACGTGGCAATGTTTTAGGTGCAGACGCAGTTTTATAAATCACCGCAAGGTAGCGTATTCGAGCGCTGGAGTTCCGAATAGGATCCGTAACACCTGTGTTGCAACCTTTTAAACCTCTCTACTTTTAATTTCAGAGAAAACCTATGCTACATTTTAGCCACTCTTTAATCTAAGTTATTTTTTTCAAGCTGTGTGACGAAGTTTTCACTCGTAATGTTTTGTTTTGAGGATAAAGCACATGCTCGGAGTCTCGGTGATGCTATGGTAGAAGCTGTGTCTTCTAAGCTAGAGGTGTGGGGTCGATCCCGCCTCGTCCTTGGTGTTCTTCTATTCTCATGTATTGTAAATCTCTCATTTGTATTGTCCTGAGAATAAAATTTGGTAAAACGTTGTGGATTATTTTGGAGGTATAAAGCTTTTCCGCGGAGAATAGCTAAGGACCTCAATATGTGTTATCAAATCAAATCAAGCACATGCTCGCGTTACTGTTGCATGCTGAGTTTACGTGTTTTTGTTCATTTCCTAAGAAATATATTTGTTAGTTTCCGCATTTTATTAATATTTGTCTTAAAAGTGAAAAATAAGTCTATAACCAACGTATAACTAAGGGAAGAACAAATAAACTCGTAAATGGAAGTTTTCTGGAAACAAATTTGCCAAACACGTATCGAATGGAGCTTTGGATTGTAAATAAACAAGGCGTTTTGAAGGGTAAAAATAATCTGTGCGTCAACTAAGCAAAATGATCTCAAAATGAAAAAATACCACTGAACGGAACTACTTGTCCTTATTTGTGAAGAAGTTTTGTTGCAAAATTTTGGTTTTCCCAACATTGAAGTAAGAGAAGATGTCAACAGTCTCAGACGTTTAACTGTGTCAGTGTAGTTATTTTTTCATGATTGTACCGAACTGATATATACATTTTCTTGAAAGGGGCGAAATGAATATCAAACAGCAAAGCATGAACCAGAGGTAAGCTTTTACAAAAAATATATTTTTCAGTTTTGTTCAATATTTCTTCAAAGGGAAATTTCTTGCTATAGGTACAGGTTAACAAATAAATATTGCATGAAATGGCTCAAAAGTCAATGATTCAAGAAAGAGCCCCTGTGGAAATAGTGGACCAAAAACTATCTTAGTAATAGCTTAATATTGAAATACATCTTATATGTGTAAGAATAACAGGAAACATTTAAACTTTTGAAAACTGAATTTCTAAAATTTTCATCAGTAAAATGTTTAGTAATGGCTCCAAAGAGATTCACTAAGTTCTTTATTGTATTTCATGTATGAAGTGTAAAATATTTCGTATAATCATAGAACATTTTTCTCTAAAATAACAGCTCAATGCGCATATCTATTATTGCAATGTCTCAGAACTAAAAGCAAACTTTCGAGTAAAATATCTCTTTTAATCTTCTAAACAGTCCTTACAAGTAAATAACAAACATTAAAAAACCTAACACCTACTACTAATCCAAGGCGATTTATGTCGCAAAAATGAAGTAAATTCGTAATTTCGCTAAGCTGAACAGAAGTTCTTCTACCCTTAACGCAACTAAACTTCCAACAAAATGAAGTTAATAATGAATATGAAAGGCAATCTTCTTTTTGTTTAAGATTTATTGACAAAATATAATGTTTTCATGATAGTACGTAGAGCAAAAAATAATTTCATTTCTACATTGCCTTTAAGGAAAAAAAAAAGTCGCTTCGGAAACGAATTCTAAGAATTTCTCCTAAACCGTTGACTCTTTGAAGCACAGTGACAGTGTGCTTGATTTGGCGAATTCGTAAACAGATCGATAAACTTTCGGAAAAGCTTTAAGAAGTTCATGAAGTGAAGCTAAGTGTGATTGCCTATTCAGCCGAATATTATTGTCCATTCATCATTTAATCAGTATTCATTGTGTACTTCTTAGAATTAGCATCATTATTGCTTTTCACTATTTGCTGAACAATCGGGGCTACTTTCAAACAAGTCAGCACCATGACTGTAAATATATTGGGAATCACGAAAAAAAAAGACAAAAATAGGAGCCGCGCAAATGTAAAGATGATGTCAGCGAACGTAAACTGGGACGTGTGCTCAGGGACTGATTTGCGGCAGAGCATTCGGGGCCCGGGCCACCGAAGGAAAGGGGGCACCAAATTTCTGTCATCTTTTTTTTTTTTTTTTGAGGGACCAGTGTTCGGGGCCTTTAACTAAAAGAAACAAAAAAATTTTGTCATTTGACAATTTTTTTTATTAAATGAAAGCATATTAGCCAATTGTTGTGGAGAACGATCATTTTCGCTATTGAAGAGAATTCAGTGTCCTTTGCGTACTCTCATTTCTGATGGTAAATAATCTTTATTAGCTCTGTTATCAATAGAAGAAAGTTTGACTAAAACTTGATTATGAGGACATTATAGATGAATTTACTACAAGAAAACAAAGGAGAAAATATGTAAAGAATTATTGATGTGCAGAAAACACATTATGATTTACCTTTACCATTTGTATCATAGTTTTTCCATCTGCGACTGTAAAAAAATTTCTAACATGAAAACCATAAATTATTTTAGATTTATATTAAATGATTTCTTTGCAAAAATATTAATTATTAACTTTTTTCGTATGAAATCGATATTTTAAAGTTTTCTTTCTATCAAAATAATATCCAACACTTACCTTCATATTTTTGCATGTGTGTGTGTGGGGGGGGGGGGGGAGGGCACCACATATGGTCCTTGCCCGGGGCACCCAGGTGTGTAACTTTCACTCACTATACATACCTATAACCAGAGCATTACTTTCTGATGTTACAGATTTATCGATGTTATAGATGTATAAAATTGAGATCTAACTTTAGTCCACTAACAGACGTAACCATGGGTGCCAATAAGCAACATTTTTTTTGGGGGGGGGGGACTCAGATATTCCCCACGGCTTAGCAGGATATTTTCCCCATAGAAACCGATTTCTGTGCAGATTAGAGTTATTAAAATTTGACATTTTTAATAACTTATTCATTAAGGACTGGAGAAGAAAATTGTTTTCATTTTTGAAAGAAAAATGTGCTAAAAGCAAAGAAATTCTAACTTCTAAGGGGGGGGGGGGGGGCTTGAGCTCCCACTTGCTTCCGCATATGGGCGCCTATGGACGTAGCCAGCTATACATTCTGCTCTAACAACTGTTGTTGATGACAAAATTCGAAATACCAACTCCATGCAGGTGGACAGACAAGCAGACGTTAGAGCAAATCGTTGAAATTTGATATAGTAAACTTTTTATTTCATATTCTAAGAATTTATTCATTCATATATATACATACATTTTTAATCCCCCTCCTTTGCGTATTTATGAATGCGTTACCATTCCTAACAAACGTAGAAAAACTACTTCACACACAGCTATAGTACGCAATTTGCAGTTAACGTTTTGTTTTAAGTTCGAATTGAATTTACAAATTTTTGGGATGTTTTTTAAAAGGAACATCAATTTTTACTTCCTTTTACAAAAAAGGAAGTATTGTATTCGCGAAAAAATTTTCACTCAAAAATCGCCCTTAATTTCCATTTTGCTCACCCCCAAATGAATGTTGAGTTTTTTTTTCGATTCGACCACATGCGGAAAAGTGCCTAAGAATGTATAGACACGCGAAATATCCATTTTGACCATCACCGAGGTAATTACAACGACTTTTCTCGTGACGTCTGTATGTATGTGCGTATGTATCTCGCATAACTCAAAAATGGTATGTCCTAGAAAGTTGAAATTTGGTACATAGACTCGTAGTGGGGTCTAGTTGTGCACCTCCCCTTTTGGTTGCTTTCGGATGTTCCTAAGGGGGTCTTTTGCACCTTTTTGGGGGGAAATCATTGTTAATTTCGATGTAAACTCAAGTGGCGTTATAATTTGTCGGACACTTGGCGATATATCGCCAGTCTTTTGGTCGCCAAGTTTTGTCGCCAACTTGGCGACAAATTTGGCGGAGTTTTTTTTTTTGGTTTCAATTTGGCCATTGTTGGTGATATTTAGAGAATAAATATTGAATCACATTAAAATAGCGAATAATGGGGAAATGACATTAAATTGGAGTAAAAGGAAGTCATGTGATGCACACATCAGCTCGTTTTAACTGTTGAAATACCATCTTTTTTCAAAAGGCTTAAATTAAATTTATAATTTTTCTCGATGCTATTGAAACGTTTTGGGGTTATGATTTGAATATTTGCCATCTTTCAAAGCATGCACACTTTTTACGCTTTATTGACAACATACATTTCGAGTTCTCGTACTTTTTCACACAGGACCCGTTTATGAACTCACATCCAATGTGACAGATTGCACAATACAGGCACTTAGTGTAGTGCAAAATTAACAGCACACAGAATGAAGTTACAACCAGGGCAACGGGCGGGAATCGAACCCACCACCTGGCGATTACTACACTGACGCGCCAACCAACTGCGCTACAGATTCCCCACATATACACACATTTTCCTTGATGGAGTGCGTAATAATTATTTTCTTTTTTGAGTTTGAATAAAACTTTAAGCGTAGCTGCGAAACAGTAGGAATTAAGCCAAGAATGCTTGATCTAAACGAAAGTTGAAAGTAAGAGAGGAAGTTATGTATTGTTGCAATGTTTAAGTTCTTTTAAAACCTTTTCTTTAGCACGTTGGTTATGATTGAATTTTGAAAATCCTGTTCTTGTAAAAAATACTCATTCGGATGAGTTAAACTTGGTTGTATCAGTATCGCATTAGTGCGTATAAACTTAGAAAGTCTTTTTTGGTTCTATTTATTTTTCCTTTATTCAAGATACTAAAGCTTATTATTGTTATTTTCTTAACGTTAAATACCGCTACTTTTTAAACATTTCATTCTGCCATCATACGTTAGAAATTTACTAATTTATATCACTTTAATGAATTACATAGTTTGGATAATCATTTTGTTTTGACGTTATAGTTATTTTTGTTTCACTAAACGGGGTAACTATTTCTAATTTAGACAAAAAAACTTTTGTTAACTTATATCAATTAATTTTCATTGCATGTATATGCACACAAAAGTAATAATGACTTTTATTTACGTTTGTATTAGTGATTAGTATTCATGTTTGCAACAAATTGAGTTAATTCTATGAATAATAAGGTTGATTTATTGCATAAAATTTAGAAACAAAGTAATTAGATGTTCAACCGTTTGGACAAATGAGACATTTTTATGCAGATTGTTGCATTTTATTCCGGAAATTTAAACCTTTGCCTTCAGATTTTAAACAATTGAATACAAAGAACCATGATGTATTCTAATATAAAGTATCAACTTTCTTAAAGTTTTCTTGTATATAAACACTAATGATTTGCACTTGTTGCGGGTGTGACTGTACGGTAAAATTCTAACGTATGATGGCAGAATGAAATGTTTAAAAAATAACGCTATTTAACGTTAAGAAAATAACAATAACGTACAGATCACTTCTTTTTTTTTTGAAGTAAAATATTTTTTTTTGTGAAGTAAAATATATTTTTTAAGAAAGTTGATACTTCATATTATGATACATACTGGTCGCCATTATTTGAATATATTACAATTAAAAACAAAGTTTTAATTTCCGGGACTAAATAGAAAGGACATGGATAAAAATGTCACAATCGTGCAAATGGATTGAGCCAACAATAAATTCATTTTTGACTGCAAATGACAAATCGAGAAGGAAATATGCAGCAGATTATGAGCGATGTTTTCTTCGGCTCAACACTGAATAAGGACCTCATATTCATGCCGACACTTAGAATGCTTCGCGTCTGCATTTTGTCTGAATGGAAGAAGCCTTTAAAGGAATAGTCTCTTGAAGCAAATACGAAATCACGCTTTTACCTATGAGGACCCAAATTTTCTTCCTGTAAAGATGGTCATTCAATGCATATAAATTTCGTTCACAATTTCTATTTTTACTCATATTTGCCATCTCATATTTTAGTAGAGTTATTGAATCTATTAGCATGAAACTGAAAAAAAAAAAAGATATATGCATATAAATATTTAAATTTTTGGCATCTTGAATTCAAACTATGTTTTTCGCAATCACGAGCGTGTGTGTTTATTTACGCGCGCGTTTAAATATATGTAGTATGTACGTGCTTGTATGTGTGTAAGCGTTCGTGGGGTGTCTGTAGGCGTTCATGCGTGTGTGTGCAGGGGTTCATGCGTGTGTGTGTGCAGGGGTTCATGCGTGTGTGTGTGCAGGGGTTCATGCGTGTGTGCAGGCGTGTGCGTGTATATGTAGGATATGATTGCAACCTGGATACAGTGCTCGCTAGAGGAGCAGTATCGGAAGGGAAAGGTCGAAGGTGGTGATGAAGAGGACGGCAGGAGAAAAATCAAAAGACATCATTCAACAGTCAAATAAAAGCAATAAACAATCGTGATTGCTCAAAAAACTTGTAAGTAGTGTATACCTATCCAAAATTAAGAGTTTCAAGAAAAAAAAAATTACGTTTCAAAGTTATCCTTAATCAGAAAGTATATTATGTCTAAGTTCATGCGTTTACTGTATAAAACATATATTTCATTTTACAAAAGGGGAGTGCTTATTTTTATTTTACGCTCATTATTTAAATGAAAAGAAGTTGTATTATTTTAAAATGCTTTTAATTTAGCTGTTTACTTAATATTTTCATTGTCTATTATTAACTTCTTTTTGTAATATTCAGATGATCTTAAACTATTTTTAATAGTTTAGAAAGGAAAAATGAAAAAAAAAAGTATTATTTTACACATGTAGAGAAATTCTTTTTTAATAGCCATGATTTTACGACTTTTGTTTCGATATGGTTTCAAGAAACGGAAAAGGTTCTACTCAGAATGGCAAAATGTGTAAATAATTTCATTTAAATCGTCACGGAAGTCAATTTTTGGACTATACAAATGAACACAGGAGTTTATTTCGGTCTCTATATTCTGTTGCATGACATTCCATAGATGAGCTATGAGATAAATTTTTATTCTCAGATTATAAATTTGAAATCTATTTCTATCTACAAATTATCGCTTTTCTTATACTTTTCTATTGCACAGTCCTGTGTGGTCGAAGATTTCGGGTCATCGAATAGATATTTACGCTAATTTAGCAGCTGTTTGATTGAATTTTAGTTATTCTGCTAAATCAAATCATTTATCAACTAGAAACAACAATTTAATGAAATTTTACCAATGACAACTAGAAGATTGAATTAAATAACCAACTAAAAGCCATTGAGCGTATCCCCAGAAAGACGGCAATAGTAAGTTTCTGTTGCAGTTACGAAGTCTGAAAAGTAGCAAAAAATATGAATTCAGCTAAAAGTTAAAAATGGCAGTCTGTTAAGACATAAATCATACAGGTAAAACTAAAATTCAGGTTTAAATCAGCATAGTAAAAGTAGAAAAGATCAATCGACAGCAATGTTTGTAGTAAAATCTGCTTGAAAAATCAATTAATTCTTTGAAGTACTTTGGCGTTTTTTGCAAATTAATGTGTCTCTAAGGAATTGTGAATTTGCCCTCAAAAATTAGTTGGTTGGAAATGAAAAGTAGAATATGCAGCCTCGTAAAAAAATAAGGGAAAAAAAGTATTTGCTAGGTGTCAGTGGCGGAAGAAAATAATATTTACAAAACTGCAATCGACTCTTCCGGAAATGCAATCCTCTTGCCATCTTAAAAACGGAAAAAGAATATTTCAGTTGAAGAAATTTTATACTAATCTTTTCGTCTCAAACACGTTCTGTACTTTCTTTTTCACTTCCAGTGTGATAATAATCTCCAGTTCAAGCTCGTAAAATGAAGAAAAACGCCTTCGAAGCAAAGTTTGTCGTTTCAACAGATTAGAGATATTTTCTCTTCGGGAATGTAATCTTAGTAGGATTTTATTTTAAAGGGAGCTACTTAATTTTTTGGAACAAAAAAGGGAACCTTTTATATCAGCTTAAGTAGCTTGATTCACTTTTTGAGTTGCATTTATCGCTGAAATATCTGTTCATTTTTTTTCTTCTAGTTGATAAAAATTACATCCTAACACTTTTAGGAATTATTAGCCAATAGATGATAATCATTTTTATGTTTAAATTTATCTTTTCCATTAACTCATAAACACTTATCAAACATTTTCTTTTCTTGCTCCAAATGATTATTTGGTTTTTATCTCTTCTACATTTAATCTCAATATTATATATATTTTTACACTTATGCGATGCAAACACAAGTTACAAGCTGTTGCAAAAAGCTATGGTCTTTCTACCGTTACGGCTTAACTGGGTTCGGTTGTAGATTTGAAAATTGTACTAAATGTCAGTTACAGGCGAGAATTATCAACTCTGCTTAGCTCATAATTGTGCTGTAATAATCACGCGTTGCTCACGGTCCCAGCCGTTCATCCTTTTAGTGGGTCGATAAAATGGGTACCAATCACGCTTGGGAGCTAAACCCGGGGGGTTCTGTGTTCGGCTGGCTACCTAACCGGAATTTCTGCCTTGAAACCTAGAGCCCTCGGTCAGGAGAACTGAGATGGTTAGACCTTGGCCTTCATGGGCTGCTGCGGCTCTGGATTTGGTTTTTAATAATATTTAAATGGCACTGTGTGAATGTTCAGGTTAGATTTATGGCAGATTTTCTCCCTCTGGACTAACCTGCAAAAGTTCCTGAAATGCAAGATTATACTTCTTAAGAAAAAGCACTTATAGATTGCTAACCATGCTGCAATTGTTAAATTTTTTGATAGAGCAAAGAAGTACAGTTAAATAGAACAAATCTGGTATTTTTAAACCGCTCAGAAAAATTATTGAACAAGTTTGATCAAGTACGAGTAATAACTTTAAAATAAGTGCTATTTAAATAAATTAAGTAAGTTTGAAAAATAAATGTAATGACATTTATCTATCTATCTATTTATCTATCTATATATATACAAAAGTCGAAAGGTTGAATCCTGACTTCACGGCTGATGTCCTCTGGATTCAATCTTTCGACTTTTTCTATTAAATTGCTGCATGTATTTTCCCTTTTCTCATCATTATTTTTTGTTTAAAACGTTTAAAACTTGTTATTGAGCTTGTGTACTTTTTATATTTACTTGGCTTTTTAGTTTTGCTGTGTTGCGCATCTATGGGCTTTTGGTGTGGTCTTTTCAATATTTTTCACTTTTATTTTATAATATCAGTGTGCGAGCGTGTTCATTAATTGAATAAATTTTTTCTTTGTGGTGTTAAATTTAAATAAACTGAATTATAAACTTAAAGAATTCGGATAAGCTGCTACAAAAGACGGAAAATTGTGACTTTAGGCTATAAAAGTTGAAGTAAAGCTTAGCGAAGAAAACAGCTGTCACTTTCAGAAGGAACGCCAACAATATTAAAGAGGATCATAAACTTGATGGGAGATATGGTCATTCAGAACTTCGCACGTATACGGTCTATAAACGGAAGATAAAACTAAAACAAGAACTATTAAATGTTTGCGATAAAGTGAGCAAAAACCGTGTTGAAAAATTTAAAAATGAAAAGATTTCGTAATAAGGACATTTAAATAGCGAAACTTAACCTCATCGAAGCTTGTTTTGATGAAATATATTGAGTGATATAAATAGTTCGTTTTTTTTCCTTTTAAATTTTTATTTTAAGAAAACATATAGGAAAAATTGATGTTATAAATGAAAAAAAATATATTATATACGAGCCACAAGTTTGTATTTTGCGAATTCAAAGAACATTCTTGAAACAACAAAAATTATTTGAAAAATATTGGTTGCTTTTAATTTCCATACATTGACAGCTCATTATTACTGATGTAATGACTATTCTTTATAAGTACTCAATGTGCGATCTGGTTTTGAATTTTAAAATCTCTCAAATTATCTGCCTGAACTGAATATTGTTAAATTTTCCGAGAAACTCTTGACAGTTAGGATAGCAATTTGTTCCTGAAAAAATAGAGCGAAATAATTTGCTTCTTAAAACTATTTTTTCGCATTCATTTTTTTTCTGACGATGAAATTACGTTTGAAAAGATATGCTTATTATAGCGCGTTGATGCAGTTCAACATATTTTTTCTAACGAAACAAGTGGGGCACATCTTCAGCTCTTAATTTAATGCATCCAATTTGTGAAAAAACACATTAAGTTGAAAAAAGTGCAAGAGGACATCTCCTATGAGCTCCTAGGCAAAGTAAAATCTTTAGGTAATGCAATGAAAGCGTAGGTTGGAGGGACTTCATACACTTTTGCAATTTATTGAAGCATGCCTAACCTTCAGCAAAAAAAAAAAAAAAAATCCCCATTGATAAATGAGAGTGAGTAGTCCGTACGTTTTTGAGATGTTAGGTGCTTATTTGACATAATGTTTTTTTTTTTCGTCTTAATCCACTTTCATTTGATGTATTTGTAAAAATAAGAAGAAATCACACCATTCAATCCCAAGATATATTTTAGTGTTTCTTTATCATTGTTTATACAGCGTGTTCCCGTTTAATCTGCAACGCCTCTATTTTCGAGACCGTTAGTCCTACATGCATACTTCCGATTACAAAAATGATCAAAACTAGGTAAAGAGTTATTGAAAGTTTGAAGCGAAAAAAAAGTATAACTTTTCATACTGACCCCAGGTCCCCTTACTTATATTTGGGGAAATAATCCTACATGAAAAATAGTTCCAACACAAAAAAAGGGGAATATTTGCGACCAAAACTTAAGAAGATACTGAACTTAGAAATTTTAAGGTACGGTGCAGAAGATTAGTTTGGAGCTTATCATCCATTCAGAAGAATGACAGGCTGTCGAAGTAAAAAAATAAAACATTTACATTTTTCATTCAGTATTGAAAATAAACGCAAATATTATGTTATGATGCGTAAAAGCACCACAAAAACTCGTACAATTAAAAAAAACATACTCTATACACACATATAATTTAAAACCGTTGTTTAAACCTTGCTGTCCCCTTTTTTCTACAAAAAAATGCGTAAATATTTTATCTTCTCGTAGTAATATACATACAATAAACATTGTGGTATTTGTTCGTAGATTTCGTTAGAGAGTAGTACTCTTTCTTACTTCCTACCACAGAAAATTGGAAAATAAGAAAAAATCCAAAACATTCGTTTAGATTAGCAAAAGCCACTACCAAAGCATTATTGAACTTAGCAAATCAAAAACTAATTCTTGCCACTTTAGCTTTTCATCATCTAAAAGAAACCCCATGAACAAGCTCTAGTATTTTTATGTGTAATCTAAGATTAAATAGAATTCTTTTCTCCATAATATATCCGAGCAAAATAACTAAAATCAAGAAATAATTCAGAATACTAGAGAAATGTCATGTTTTTCATCGCAAAACTAATTCTAAAATCAAAGACAACAATTTTATATGAATATTTTAATTTATAAGAAGAGCTTAATCTTGTTAAAGGACAACTCATTAATGATGCAAATATCATGACATCGTACGTTACTCATGGATGTGACCCAATTTGTGCTTCAGAGTCTGTTCCGATGTCTTTAATGAATTCTAGCCTGAAATCTTGGTAAATTAATTCGTATGATGATCGATCATTAAACCCACTGTCAGTCATCAAGTGATTTACTTTCTGCAAAACAACTGCAGTAAATCCAGTTAGTTAAACTGCAGAAAATATTAACGGAATATTTTCTGCAGTTATGTTGTTTTATTTAAAGAATTTCAGTTGTTGAGGAATAAGGTATAGTAAATTGCATATAAAACAAGGATGCATGTAATATGAGGGATTGTTTTTTTTTACATGATAATGATGCGGATGAATTAATACTTGATATTGTTGTTGATGATTATATTTTTTAAAACGTTTCTTTTAAACCTTTTTCTTTTAAAGAACATTTCTCAAATTGCAGCCATCGACTCAAAATGGTGTTTTCGCTGTCTAACATCTGTACCTCAGAGCCAGAAGGAAGTAAGTTCCATTATGATAATTTTACAGGAGAAAGGAAAAACGTTTTTCTGGTGCCTACTAAGGATGGGACGCGAGCTCTTTTAACTCTGGTAAAAAATGAAAATGATTTTTTTTTGATAATTACTTTCACATGGCTAGATGCAAAATAGACTTCTACATACAATGCACTAATCAACAGAAAATCGCAATTTTTGGACTTACATCAGTCTAGCTCTGAGGTACAGATATTATATTCAGTTATGTTGTGCAAAAATTCCAGGAATCCAGCGTATATTACATTTTTATTGCATAATAAGACATAAAGCAGATTGTCATAGTTCGATGGTTAAACTAAGTATTTTTAAATAGTACTTAATAAAATAAATTGATATCAAAGTATAATACAAAAATGCATTTCTTACAAACTAAATAAATCTGGGAATTATTTAAGCAGCATTAGTATTTGAAGCTCATGGATTATATTTCCGATAAGACTTTTTATACTAATAAACTTTATATAGGGGAGACTGAGTACATTTAATTCACCCCCTCTTTTTTTGGTACTTATAGCCAACTTTTATTTGATTCAATGTAACTAAACGATCTGAAATTACATATTACATTACATCCAACAGTCTTTGCTCCATCAGAATGCTCTGTGGGTTTTAGAATTTATACATTAGAATACAATATTTTATAGAAAAACCAAAATTTGGTAAAAAGAACCCGGTCTGCAGGAGACCGGGTTCTTTTTGGGCCCGGGTTGCCGGGTTGATTCTCGGCGGAGGGGGGGGGGTGAGGTCCTTATAAGTGTTTGAAATATTAAAAGTTATTAAAATGTTAAATTATTGCAGTTTCGAGATTTGAGAGGGGGACAAGGGATCGAATATCCTCCTTATTCCCTACCAAGTAAACTTTATACCTTATATACTAAATAAGCTTCAAAATTATTTAAATAAAAAAAATTGATATCAAAAAATTAGCAACGACAAAGTTTTGCCAGAGTAATGCCTATGTGATTGATAAAATTTAATTGTACAATTACACTCGCTGCGTCGCCATTACTGAAACATTTTAAACTTAAGAGGAAACTGTAATTTTGAAATATAATATTAGTTTATGAAACAAGGGAGAAAAATATCTTTAACTCTTCAGTTAATAGTAGTAAGCAGTTGAATGAAAAATGTTTCACATTTAAAAATTAAAAACATCAACATGAATGATATTAGGATAACGAAAGGTTATTATTTTTATCATTTTGCGTAGTAAAGGCGCAAAAAGGAAATTATTTTTAATATCTTTTAGATAACTGTACTTGGTTAACAATCATTTTCCAATAGATATTTTTGTGCACTCTGATTATTCAGACTACCATTCGTTTAAAAATCTTCAAAGTATTTTAAAAATAAAGGCACCATTTTAAGCATCAAATATATAAAATGTCAAACTCGATTGAAGGAAAATGCCGGGAAAAAGTTCAATCAAAAGGAAAACATTTTTACAAGATTTTACTGAGTGGTTTATGTGCTTAAAAAACACAGAAAGGAAAAGATACTATTGTTTGAGTTGGGTCGGAAAAATTCAATTTTCTTTAGTGTGTTATTTCAAAGGGTTTTCCGCTTTATTTGATGCTGCCAATTTAAATCTTCGTCAAAGAATTTGAGTTTTTTCGCTTAAAAGAGCCTATTTTCGTTTTACGAACTCAAGTTACTCAAAAGAATGGCTGTGGTGCTTCTCTGAAATCATTACGAGAAACAAAGAAGCTTTAAGATAAAAGCCATCTATGTAATTTAAAGAGCTTACTGGTCGGTCAAAAAAGTTTTAAAAAAAAAAGTTCGAGTAAATATCTAGCAAAATACTTTATTTTTTGGAAAATTCATTTCAAATATAATTAAAAGTTTTAATTTGTATTTTATTTAAAAAGATTTATGAAGAGCTTTCCATTTCTTTATCAGTATAATTACTCTGCTTGTGTAAAAACGTTTAAAAATTTCTCAGAGATGCTTTCATTTGGAAATCAATTAATTTAATTAATTTTAAAAAGGTGATAAAAAGACATGCATTTGGAAGTAAAACTTTTCTAATCTTTTTATGCATCACTGTTTGCAGCGGATTCGACATTTTTAATTTAATTAACCAAAGGGGGATTTTGATTAACCAAACCAGGTTGTTTATGGATCATTCTCCAGAAAGTGTAACTTTTGAACGAAAATATTTTTCAATTTCGAAACCTTTTGTTTTCTTTTTGTTTTATTCTTACATTAAAGTGTTACCTACTAGAAGTCACTATAAATAATGGTTCAGCTGAATTTTCATTATTTTACTCATAAATTTAATATATTTAAAACAGATACTCTTACTATACCCCTTAAATACGTCCTCGAAATGAAGTTATGCATCACCATTTGTGCTTATTTCAAGCCACTTAAATCTGTGATTTTTTTTGTTGAACGTTAATTTTTTTTTGTGATCTTTTGTAAACGTTATTTTCTAATGGGGTTTTTGAGGATTGTTTTCCTCATGCTAATTTTACTGTATTTTATTTAATTTCGAAGTGTTAATTATGCCCTTTACCTTTATTTGTTCAAGTTGGATATTTATGCAGTTGGAGTAAAGTTAAATCATTGGTGTTTTTTTTTATAAATCCTCATAGTTTTTTTTTGTTGTTGTTGTTTGTTTATTTAAAAGTTTAATATGCCAATCTTGATTTGCAAAAATCTGAGTTGAATTTTTTTTGAAGTAATTTAAAGTTACTATTTTTTGTTGCAGATGATAAATCTTTTCACGTCTTATTGATTCGTTTTCTTTCCCTTCTGTTTTTGACGTTATTATGCTATTTAAAATTCTTTCTATAATATGTAAAAATGAAAACCATAATGTACCTCTTCATTAATTAAACAATCCTCCTTAGCCATCGCTTTTCGTTTTACTATAGTAAGCTGATTCCACGTATTTCCTAATTCTGTCAGTCAAAAATATTTCTGAGATAACTCTACTTGGTTCAAATGGAAACTACTAGTCAAAATCGATAAGTAAAATCAGTTGGAGCAAGTTTTGCTCTGATGCCGAAAATATGGGAGAGGGGATGCATCGTGTTGATTGAGAAAATCTTACATCTTTTGTTTCAGATAACAGCTTAAGAACAAGTTGTGTATAGTGTGGCTCTGATAAGTTGTGCCATGACCTTGAAAATGTTTGTTTATTTTTGGCGTAATATAGAAACGTAATTGGCATTGAGTTGAGGTGAGATACTTTCGTAGTAGTTTTGCGAAAGGTATTCATCAAATATCAACCCATTAGCGTTAGTATTACTTCCCTTTTAACTCCATCTAAAGAGGTAAATATTGTCAAGGTCATGGCTCAAGTTATCTGAGCCATACTATTTATCATGTTGCGATCGGTGAAATGTTGTTGTAGTTCCTGCCTTTTGGTAGAGCCTTTAAGCTTACTTTGACACAATACCTGGAGGGGTAATTTTCATTTCTCAACGTTTCTTTTTTAAGTCCCGTTTTCTTGGCATTGCTGAAACTTAGTTGAACCTACAGTGGTGGTTAGAGTTATAAGGAAAGCAGAAAAATTGCACCGAAAAAAATATTTCTGAAACACTTCTGTGAAATTTCAATGAAATACTTCAGTGAAATGCTAGAAATCATTGTGGAATGCAAAACATTTTGAAAATACCGAAATATAAATGTTTTGCCGTGATTAATAAAAAATGTCATTGTTAAAACTGGACGAAATTATAACGACAACGAGACTAGGGGTTTTCCCTGAAAACCCCTAGTAATCAATAATATCCCCATTTTTTCAATTAGTTCTCAATCTTGATGTCAGGGAAGTTGAAGAACGTTCTTGGAAACTTTTATCGTGGCTTTTTTGATGGAGAAAATGAGTTCTTGCTTGCTTCGATACTGAAAACCATTTTTTCATCCTTCGGATCCCAGAGCGCCTCACTAACTTTCCATTAAAGTTATATCGAGCCGTAATTAAAACGCAATGAAAAAAGTTAAGTAAAAATTACTTTTTTAAGCTATTTCAAATAAAAAGTTGACAGACTACTCATACGTGAATTGAAGAGTTTACATCTGTGTCCTTGGTGCATTCCGAAATCCATTGTTGTATGCATATCATTTGCAAAGTTTTCCAAGCAACGTTACATTTTCAACGCATCAACACATACATTCGGGTTGATGATAATTGTAAATTATTCAAACTAAGAGCATTATGAGTGCTTGAAACATGCTTAAAATTAAAAGCAAATTTTCATAAACTTCAATATTCAAGTAGAATATAACTAAAAATATTAATCAAAGATTTTGCGTCAAAGTGTAATTTCATATTAAGCTCATCAAAATTAAGTATCGAGTTTATTAAATAAGTTATAACTTAAAAAAAAAACGGTTCTGCTTCAATCTAAAAATATGCAACTCTTATGTTTTATAATGTCTTATACTATCGAGGATGAGCCTTCTACAGAAACCTATTATCTCTTGTTGAATGTTTTCTAACGCAAAGAAGGAGAAAAAGACGAAAAAAAAATGCAAGTTTGCAAAAGTATCTCTTCTATCTTTGCATATTAAATTATTTCAATAATTCAAATAAAATTTTACTCACTTTTTCTAGCTCGATTAAAAGTAAGAAATTAGAAAGAACATAGAAGAAAAAAATCAAAACTCTGCTTGACATTTTCTTTAAAAGAATTGGATTACCAAGTCATACAGTATCGACTGCATTAAATGTTTAACGAACGTCTTACTTCGTCGTCGAACGTCTTAAGCAAAAAAAATAAAGGAATTCAAAATGTTGTCTCAGTACTACCACAATTTAAATTTCCATTATGGAATAGTAATGTTCACTTGCGTTAACGCACAGTTCGGGAAATTTAGGTTTGATCTTTTCAAAGATATTTCTTAGTGGATAAACTTTTTCGCTGATCAAATAATGTATTCAAAGGAACATTGTTGAAGAATGGAATTCTTGTGTAATTGAAGAAGACTTGTGGCTTTTAGAGTCCTTATTCTTTGCGTTTGATTTAACTATTCAGTGCTGCATTTCTTGAACAATGGCGTTTGTTCCGCGTGCTATGGAGAAGATTTTTGAGCAAACCTTCTATTAGCATGCATAATGAATTTTCATTGTCTTAGAATACTCTTTTTGAACTTTTCATTAGGCATCAAATACTGTTTTGAGCTTTCATTAGGCATCAAATATCCAGCGTGTTCACAGTAGACGGTGATAATGAAACATCAGATAATCTTTGGAATCCAATCGAGTCTTGATCATAAGGTTTTTATAAGATGAAAATTTTGATAATTCCGTAAACAAAGTACTTCGCACTTTGGTCAAAATGGATATTTATGAATTTATTTAACCTTCCCCGGATGCTATGGATCATTTATTTCTCAAAAATCTAATTTAACACAATCTAAAAATTTAAAGGTAGCAAATAAAAACAAAGTGAACATAAATGAAAAAGGATCAAATAAGCTTTGTGCAACAACATGATAAAAGTTGAAAAACCAACGTAAATAAAGCACAAATTCTGATGAAAAAATAACATATAGCTCGCGAGAAAACTCAACTCTCTCGCGACTTTCTGGTTGTGTTGGTGAGCTCTTTGCACTGATGAAGAGGCTCCATCGCAGCCTTGAAATAGTTATACTTTATATTTTCTTCAGAATTTGCTTTATTGGTTAAAAGCTGGAAGTTGGCTGAAAAAGTTGGTTTTTCAACTTTTATCAAAGTGAACATAGTATGTAAAGTAAGAAAAAAAACACCGTTAAAAAAAGCACAAATTGGCAATTACAGCAGACACGTGTTTCGGCGTTACAGGGAACGCTTTTTTCAATGCAAAAAGTAATGAGCTTATGGATGAAAAGACATTCGACAAAAGCCAGGAGCAGATAAGCATGCAGCTTAAAAGATAAAAATAGCGGATTAGCCAAACAGTTATTTCCTGGTGTTTTTTTCTTCCATTCAGCTTTTCCTTTCTTGCGGTTCACGGTTATTGACATTTTCATCTTTTTGTTTAAGCTACAGCTTAATCTTTGTCCAATTGAATTCTTTCTTTCTGGATTTACTGTACCTTAGAGAAAGCTCTTGGCCTTGCTCGCATTCCTACTGGTTCCTTCTCCGTTTATAATTTTCTCGTTGGTGTTTGGCTAATCCGCTATTTTTATCTTTTAAGATGCATGCTTATCTGCTCTTGGCTTTTGTCGGTTGTCTTTTCATCCATAAGCTCATTTGGCAATTTGTGCTTTTTTTGACGTTGTTTTTTATTACTTTACTGTTCAGCACAAAGGTATTTATTTATCTTATCTGAACATAGTATGGTATAAGCGAAACAACAATTATCACAGTAAAAATCTGCGAAAAGAAAATTATTTTTGATGGTTAAAGATAAAGATTGAGTATGAGATATAGACATACACATGCTATAATAACACCTCAATTAATTTTATCTACTAGATGTATAACTGTTATTTTCCTTGTTGAAGGTGATGGTAGACATGTGGAAATCTATACTAATAATGTAAAGCTGAAGAGTTTGTTTGAACGCGCTAATTTCAGGAACTACTGGTTCGAATTGAAAAATTCTTTTTGTGTAGAATAGTCTTTTTTATTGAGGAAGTTTCTAGGCTATATAACATCATGCAATGACTAATAGGAGTATAGCAGCGATAAAAAATGTTATGAAAACGGGAAAATTTATATCATAATATAAAATGCTTGGAACACCGAATAGACGTATCCACGGTGACTCGACCTGAAAGCGCGGACTTCGCGATCCAGTGGGTGTAGGTTCGAGTTAGCCATGCGGCAAATTTCGAGGTTTCTTAAAACCAAGCTAAATCTTACCTGATTTTCAGAGAACTCCTAGACGATGCTAAAAATGATTTGTTAAAACAATACGTATCATTGTTTTTTTCTTATTAGTTAATTAACTATTAATATAAAGCTGAAGAGTTTCTTTGTTTGAACGCGCTAATCTCAGAGACTATTGGTTCGAATTGAAAAATCCGTTTTATGTTGAATAATCCATTTATTGAAGAAGGCTATAGGCTATATAACATCGACACTCTGACTAATAGGAGTGGAGCTGCAATAAGAAATGTAATGAAATCGGGAAAATTTATATCATTATATAAAATGCTTGGAACGCCGAATATACGTATATTTTTGAGGTAGACCATGCAATGCCGGACAATGCAGCTAGCGATTTATAATGTTAGAAAGTAAGAAATTTGCTTCAAAGACTTCAGCTCTTACAATTTCGAAGGATTTTACAATGTATCATGTAGTGTAGGGGTTCAGGTGTCACTCCTTTATCCAGAGTACCTGGAACTATCCTCGGCATGGGTTCAGGAGATGAACCTACTACATAATTCATGTTATTTGGCAATCCTAAGGCTACATTAAAAATGTAGGGGGTTTGTGGAGATAATGCCCCTTATAATGTCAGAATAGTGTTAACTAGATGATTAACATGATGTTTTGTTCCTTTATTTTTTAAATTGATGAAGCGCATACGATGCACTTTTCATTCAAGTATACGAAACACTAAGGTTTCTTTTTTTGAAAACACTCCCATAAAAGATAACTCAACTCTAAGATTCATTTCAATGCAAGGAATTTACGAACGCGTAGTTACAGAGTTACATAAATACAAGTTTATCTGAAGTTCGGTGAGTGAAAGAATAAAAGAAATAAAACAGAACATGAAATCAAAAAACCTTTAATAATCCTGAGAATAACATCCCTTCGCCATAATGCACTTACAACATTGTTGGTAAAGCTGTTGGAATGAGCCAGCGAAGGCCACCTTTGGGATTGATTGAAGCAAACGCCGGTGCTACCAATGCTACCGAAGCACAGATGTCATACGACGTACATACATCTGTGCTTCTGTAGTATCAGCTCACTCTTCCTGTGTAGATAGTTTTTAAAAATGTTAAACCTTTGTTATACGCAACCGTCAAATTATGGGCAGCGTGCGTTTGTGTTTAATTCTTCTTGACAATGAATGAGGCACAAAGCGACATGGATGTCTTTTAGTTCATAAGCTCATTTCTTTTGCATTGAAAAAGGCGTTTCTTGAAACACCGAAATTCGTGACTGCAGTAATCTGTAATTTCGTGCAACTAAACGCTATTATTTCTTTTTTTTACTTTTACTTTTCACGCAAAAAAGTATTTATTCAACTCTTATCTCAATCCGTACTTGTATTTTGCCTCTCCTGTAAAATTTTAAACAGTGGTTTAGCTGATCGTGATACCAAACACCTCAATTCATATTTACAAATTCCTGCTTTGCACAAAGTTCGAGAGTAGAATAACAACTTTATTCTTGAAAACACTACTTACATTTACCCCTATTTGCTTAAATTTTCATCTAAGGTTCCTTCAAATAGTATGATTCTGCACTGAAGCATATTAGAATGCAATCATAAGAATAAATAGACTATTTTATTTGCTAAACACTGCAGTAAAAGATTTACATGACTAATTCTCGTTCAGGGTCGCCATGGGATGGGAGGTAATGGGAGGTCACTGTGGCCTCTCAAAAATTCCTTATTTAGCAAATTATGTCTGACAATTCGCCAAAATTATCATTATTTGGCAAAATTTTGTGTTTTATTCGGCAAAATTATCATTATTCGAAGAAATTAGGAGTTCCATTCGGCAAATTAAGGATTTCCACCCCCTCCCCCAAATTTAAGGTTGGAGCGCCCCTGCTCGCATATTTCTTATTTTATGTACGACCTTCGGAAACTCTTGCTTACAGATTAACCGATGTAAAACCTAAGATATAATCTATGCAGAATCTCAGATTATATTCATTTAACTACTTAGCAGTTCATTCACAACAGTTTTCAAACATGTTCTATACGTATGTGATTAGTTTCCAAAGTTGTCTAAACGTATAAACTTTTACCAATAACTGACATAGAGTAGCTATCTACGTAGTAACCATAATATTTTGCGCATCAAGAGTTCCCACTTGGTAAAATATTTCATTATCAACAGCTGTGTGTCATGCTTTGATGAAACTTTCAAATTAGTTTCCCATTTAAACACAAAGAGCTGTATTTTGACGCTGGTAGTATAATTACAATTATATTTCCTAAATTTTAATTAGGGTTACGGATGGTTGAAAACTATTTCACACAGTTTGTAAATGGTACATGTATTAACATGTTCTTTGACATTATCAAAAGCTAATATTCAAACGATACCCACACAACATTGCATAATGCCAAATTCTTCTCGAAATTCCGATTCAGTTTTTCAAAAGCCTCTCTTGAAAAGTTGATTAACTTATAATATTGGTTATCTTGCTTTGACAATGTGGTTTGTCAAATCATTTATTTATGCAGGATTCAGTTGTGGCATAATATGCACTTGATTGTATTCCTGTTGTGAAACTATTGATCAATTTCAGTAATTATCTGTAGACGGTAAAGTTACAAAGATAAAATGAAACAAAAGCAATTACATTATTCAAAATACACTCTTGACTTGTTTTTTTTTTTAAATCTGCGATCGATTTCAAATTAAGTACAATTCAAAAACCTTTAATAAATTTAGCTATTTGCAAAAACGTACCTAAAGCGCATTAACAAAACCTTGGCATAAATAAATCGAAAAATAGTTGCAAACGACTTTATCTTTTTCCTAAATCTTTAAACTATGTTCCACTTAAACACTTTAAGACCAACGAACATGAGTAAACGTATATCCACAATGAT
Source organism: Uloborus diversus (assembly GCF_026930045.1). Classification (NCBI taxonomy): domain Eukaryota; kingdom Metazoa; phylum Arthropoda; class Arachnida; order Araneae; family Uloboridae; genus Uloborus; species Uloborus diversus. The sequence continues at coordinate 11,734,210 of NC_072740.1, forward strand.
GCAATGTTAACTTTATTATATGAATTTAAAACGAAATATATTGTAAAAACATTCACTAAGTTAAGCTTCTTTCGAAGTTTTAGAGGAAAAACTATTTGAAAAACTTTTATTTTGTAAAAAATACAAAAAAAAAAAAAAAGACTTGATCATTTTCATATATTTTTAAAATTGTTCATCTAACAACCAAAATCAGTGAATGCATATTCACTAATACTGCGCATATTCACTATAATGCATAATCTTCGAAAGCAAAAATCTTAACTAAATCAAGTTCTCTGAAAATACTTCACTAAAATCTACTTAAGAAACTTTTCTTGTTACTAATTTAATCACAGTCACATTTGACTTTTTCTTTTATCATAAAGCTTTAAACTAATCTTGAGTTGGCAATCAAAGGCAAAATAACATTAATATTGTTAAGTTAAATATGATGTTTCTTTAAGCTTCTTAAGAAATTTCGATTTCCCTGGTAAATCAATATATCCTTGGATTTCATAGCAACCCCTTACTTTTAGCTGTATTACTCATTTTTTATGTTTTTCTACCATTTCATTACTCATTTTAAATATACATGCTGCAGTATTAAGTAATCTAGCAGAAAATTGATTTGTCTTCAATAAAAGCATTTGCGATGTATCTTTAAAAAATCTAATTTTCCCTACAATACTTCAATATGCCTATATACTGTATTAGTAGTATACCTAAAGCGATGAACAGTCTATACCCCTTGAAATAGTGAAGTAAACAATTTGAATTTTTAAAGTAGTAAGTTTCTTACTTTTTAAACTTTTCTTGTTTACTTCATTTTAATACTCTACCGGAAATACTTTTCTACAAATTTAACAAATATGAATGGCTGAAACTATAGCGTTCATTCAAATGAAACCTGGTCGCAACTTACATTTTATTTCTAATTTCTGTTTACTTTAATAACATTAGATAAATCATGATTCTCATAAATATTAGCATTAATGTAACGAGATGCTCAAACTCAATGATTTTTTTTAAAATAAATTTGTAGGAAACCATATATATTTTAGCATAAAATGAGTTTTGATTCTAATACACTGTTTTTACATTTTGTGATTAATTTTTAACACAATTTAAACAAGTTGCGTTTAATTTTCACGCTTTAAAAATGTGCTGGATTAAAAATCTGTTTTGAATCTTTCCTATTTCTACTTAATTACTGAACAATAATAGTAATAATATTATTACACTTAAACCTGTTTTTGTGCAGTGGATAAGGACCGCATAAAAAATTGCACAAAAAACCGTTTGTTTTATAAATAACTTCATCCGTTTCAAGTAATTTCATCAATTGATCCCCAATCTGATTGAAAATTTTCTATACCGCACAAAAACGTTTTCACAAAAAAATAAATAAAAACAAAAAAATAAATAAATAATCGCAAAATAACGGGTTTGAATGTATACGTATACCATCATATAAACAACTTTTTTTCTATCACGAAAGCACAAAATATCAAGATAACTTATACAATGCATTGAGTGGATTTAACTTTATGATATACTTTACACATAAAAATTATTCCTCTCCGAATATACCCGAATAATTTTAATTACTTCTTCCTGCGACAAACTGTCCGGAATTTCATCTCCAGAATATCCCTGAAGCTATTTATACTCATAGCGTACTACTGCTTATAACAACGCTAAAATCCAAAGAGATACTTTCGGCATCAAGAGCTTTTCGTACCTCAAGCAGCCCAATTATGAATTTTAGAGCATGACTGAGCAATTCTAGAAGGAGCTTAGGTTCATTAGATGTCAGGGCAAAATCCGAAGGGAGACTTTAAACTTAGAAGGAATTCTAATCATGAATAAATTGTGAAAATCTTCGAGAAGAAAGGATCGCTTCAAAGATTTTCCAGTTGATGAGAATAGCGTTACAGATATTTTTTTTAGATTTTGAGAATAAATGTCATTAAAAATTGTTTTATGGAAACTTTCCCACAGTCATTATAAAAGTTAAAAGATTTTGAGTTGGTATACTTTTACAGCATATTATCTCGTCATGCAACTTCATTGAAAAAAATTCGATATTTTTTCATTGTTATAACTATTTTTTTTTAGATTAACGTAAACTTAAGAAGAATTCTATGCACGAACAAATTGAAAGTTTCCAAGAGGAAAAATATTGCTTGAAATATTTTTCTGTTTCATACGGACATTGTTACATAATATTTCTTAAACTTAAAGATAATAAGTCATTTAAAATAGTTGTTTAAATTGTAGGCTTGAGACATCTTCTACCAAACCTTACGATTTTATTAGAACAGAGGGATAAACCTCAAAGTTGAGAGTATTTTAAAATATCATATTTCAGAAAAGACCGCACAAAAACATTCTTGTTGTTCAATTATTGGGGTAAATATTAACCCAATATATTACCCCCCAGGTTATCCTAAACGTAGAGAAACTGAAACCTTAAATAGGTTACGAACATCTCTGTTTAGAGAAGCTTCGATTCAAATATTTTTCAGGTTGACCAGAAAAGTAACACACACTTTTAATTAGATTTCCAGAATGTATGGCTTGAAAAATTGCATTGTAAAAAAATATTTACTAAAGGAACGGATTTTTTTTCTTTAAAAAACCTATAAAAGTATTAAAACGTTTGAACAAACCGGTTTTTGGTTGATGTTTCTTTGAAAAATTCTACCTCGTCAAACAATTTAGTAAGAAGAAGGTTTTTTTCGATTGAAATAATACATTGTAAAAAATTTAACGAAAAGTACTTGTATGAAGGTAATTGTAGCTTCAACGAGAGGACATTTTGCATTTATCTCGATTATCGAATGTTCCGAAATAATGACTTCATAACAAGGACTCTGGTTGTCGTGACCGGGTTGTCGGTGTACTGTCCACCTCTGAGAAGTTGAGCTATGGCCTTGAGCAAGTCCATTTCTTTCAAGGGAGAGCAATCAGTAAGAAGAGGAATTGTTAGGCGCCGAGTTGGGCTACCATTGCAACCTTTTTATTGGTGAGAAAAACCTGTACCGCTTTCTGCTTCTTACCTGAATCATATTGTTTGCCAAATGGGTAATAACACTGCAAACTAAATCCGCATGTTCTTAAGCCGTTTTTCCTCACCCCATTTCAACAAAACGAATCGTATCGTTTAATCGGTCAGGCAGTGGAGCTCAATTTGCCAGAGGTGGACAGTATGCTTGTATGCTATGGCAGGTTGCAGAATTCGCACTTTATATAATGTTTTCGTTCAGAAATCAATGGGACAAACTAATTTCTTTCGAACTCCAGTTTTATGTGGTTTCTAATACCAAAGAACATGTTCTGATGACGAAAGTGTTTTGAGTTACAATTTATAGTTTCTGACCTCATAATAAGTTTGATTTTTAGAAAATGGTCGTAAAATGTTCATTAACTACGAAATTCTCTCACCAAAGCCTGGAGGCTGTTTTGATGGCCCTTATATTATTGGCGCTTTTTTTCTTTTCGCGTTTTTTATTAGGTTTTATGAAGTACTTCATTTCCTTGTCATTACCTGATTTTGACTGATAAACAAGTTCTATCAAAGTCTCAAAACAGTGTTAGTGTTGTTTTTTATGCTTCAAGTATTTCATATAGCAATTAACATATTGACTGCTAGGGACGAGACAACACGTCCTCCAGAATTATGCTGTATGCGCTAGGGACGAGATAGCTCGTCCTCCAGCCAACACGTTGCTATATTTTTTCAGCCGGTTCCATTGGTTTTCCTGGCTGTTCTGCCGCGCATAGACGAACATTTAGACAAGGTTTAAAAAGAGAACACAAGATGGTTCCACTACTGCGTTTGCTGTGAAAACATTTTCTGAGGCAAGCAGGCGTGCGCGCGATCAAACGAGATAGCGCGCGATTTTTCTGTGCTATAGTCTGAGAGTAAATAAAAACGTAAAATGAGCAAACATAAGTATATGTCGCTCGAAGATGCAGTGAAATATGTTACTTTATCGGATGCTGAACTAGTTAACGAAGATGAACTAGTTGACAGTGACAGTTGCAACTTGAGCGACAGGAAGATCGACAACGAAGAGACTAATTTCACCAACCCTGAGCCTGTTCTTGTAGACCTTCATTATATGCTGTATTATTCACGAAAAAGTCCAATAAAAGTGTTTTCCTTCAAATTGCTTCAAATAATTAGCTTAGCGCAAGGATACCATATATAGGCTGTAGACAACGCAGTCAATGTGTTAAGAATCTATTCCGATGAATGAAACTTGCTAAGAAAAGATCTATATTTGCATAAAGTTTTTTTGATACTTTAATTGTGTTATGTTACGGTACAAAGTAAGAGAAATAACTTAGGCTTCCGCGTCAATTGTTTTTGTTCAAAGGTAAGTCTTATTTCTAAAGCAATTTTGTGCATCCGTTTTAAACTTAGACACAATCTTCTTTTTAATGAGCATTCACTTTAGGTACACCATGCGCTGATTTTAATCCGTAGCAGGTTTTGAGCAATTATACTTTAGTTACGCTTTGTATTCCTTTTAATCCTAAATTCAGATTTCCTGCGTTTAACAATAATCTTTGATCAACGTTCTTCCATTGAAAATGCTGAAACTTATGGGAAATAAAAATGTTTGATAACCTTGTTACTTCAGACTAAAATTTTCCCATTTTCCGATAAAGGACTTCCATGGAAGAATTTGTAATTCAAAAATCATCTACTGCATGAAAAATGCTTGCAAGGAATTCAAAGGAATTAAATCATTTTTATCAAAATTTAAAAAGTAAACCTCCCGCTAAAGAAAGCAAAGTAAGAAACGGGCTTTTTAATTTCATTTTAGCTTGTGGCAACGCTGTTGCTTTCATAAGTCTTTTGTTCGTAATGCTTGAAAGCTCATGAATCAAAGATGGAACTTGTCAACAAGTTTTGAACAGAAGAGAATTCTTAAGGAGTTTGTGAAAAACGAATTGTTTAATAAAAGATGTATCGTGTCGCTGTAGATAGAATTTAAGTACAAAGTATGAGTCAACTGTTGAAGAAACATATTTTTAATTTTTATCACTGACTGATTATTTTAAACGCGATGTGAAAAAAGTTTTTGAAATTCATGACATACTACGGAATTCATTTAACACCATGCTATTATTCTTTTGGCTATTTAGTGCCAGGATCGATTATAAGGAGAAATTTTGTGTTCTAAAATGATAAATTTGTAATTAACTGCATTTTAAGTTTTTTTTTTTTTAAATCGAAATGATAAACATAACTCAGCAGCTTTAAACAGATGATTTGAAGCTCTTTAGGAAAAAGCAATGTTCTCCAACGGCTTCTTGCGCTTTGAAATAGTCTTGAAGACAATCGAACATTTACGCAATAATTGATTTATTGCAATTGCATATTAAAGTGATGAATGAAATAATAAAAAAAATCAGTTCAAGGGTCACATAACAATTTTTTAAATTTAGAAGACAGTTTTTGATATTTCCAGGTTTAGTTTAGTTCATAAAATTCGTATTCTTGTCTACCAAACGAGCTGATGTGTGCATCACATGACTTCCTTTTACTCCAATTTAATGTCATTTCACCATTATTGGCAATTTTAATGTGATTCAATCGTTTACTCTCTAAATATCACCAACAGTGGCCAAATTGAAACCAGATTTAAAAAAAAAGCCAAATTTGTCACCAAGTTGGCGAAAAAATTTGGCGACCAAAAGACTGGCGATATATCGCCAAGTGTCCGACAAATTATAACACAACTTGAGTTTACATCGAAATTAGCAATGATTTCCATCCCCAAAAAGGGAAAAAAACCCCTTAGGAACATCCGAATGCAACCAAAAGGAATGGTGCACAACTAGATCCCACTAGGAGTCTACGTACCAAATTTCAACTTTCTAGGACATACCGTTTTGAGTTATGCGAGATACATACACTCATACGCACATACATACATACGTACATACGGCCGTCACGAGAAAATTCGTTGTAATTAACTCAGGGGTCGTCAAAATTTACATTTCGGGTGTCTGTATGTTCCTAGGCATGTGTGATCGGGTCGAAAAAAAATCTCAACATTCATTCGGGGGTGAGAAAAATGGAAATTAAGGTCGAATTTTTAGTGAAATTTTTTTCGCGAATACAAATACTTCCTTTTTTGTAAAAGGAAGTAAAAATGGGTGCAAAGTTTTACTATTAAGATTGCAATCTTGTTGGATGTTCCATGGTAATTTTAAAGAAACCATAAACCTTCATACAACTCTTTAATCAGAACAAACTAACCTCTTTATTTTTTGAAAAAGCACATCTTTAGTATTTCTTTTTATTAATTAAAAAAAATAGTAGTACCAGAAATTTTACAAAGAAGTTCTTTTATAAATGAAGGGTTTTAAACGATATTCATCTTTATGCGTTTTTGATTGCAAAATCCTCAAAATAGTACGAATCCTATTCATTTAATGAAGAAAATAACTTTATTGTTGCAAAAAATCTGAGTATTTTTCACTGCAATTAACTTTAGAAATCAATAAGTACGGCTACAGCGTATTTATTTCGGCTGCTCCGAAATAAAATTCTGTTTATGGGCCTAAAAAAAAAAAAAAAAAAAACTCTTATTGCAGCATCATTAAATAAAATCCTTCAAAACATTTGTTTTTATAGTTTCTTATTGAAGGAACAATTTGCTTTTGTGGTTTTTGTCACTTTATGTTTCATATCATATAACATAACATCCTTTATAAACGCCAAAATAAGAGACATTCAATTTTAAACAATTTTCAGTTTTGTAAAAAATCCCATGAAATTTTGCCGCTGGTTAGTTTCAAATTAAACTTTCGGAAATTTTATCACATTCATACCACATTTCAGCGAGTTAAAGAACTCAAGTTGTGTGCTATTAATATTTTCAAATCTTTAAACAATAAAAAATTACTATCAGTTGAAACATTTTATGGACATTGAATTAACCGATATTAAAGATGATTAAACTAACAGTGTAATGAAATTTTATGCTTCAGGCCATAAGAGCATCAATAATTTTTCTTTTCGCCCGCAGCAGTTGCACTTCTACCAGAAACAAAATGTTCTTCTGAATACTGCTATTAATTATATCATCTTCGAGTATATCCAAATGCACAAATTAGATTTTTAATAAATACCAAAGTTGAAAAAAACCATCTTATTAATGGTCGTAAAAGGTTTCATATCCTAATGTAACAGATTTAAACATGAATGACTTTGTGTTAGCTGATTGAATTATTTATTTTTTATTAGAAGTAAGACCTTAATTTTTAAGCAAAGAGAACGTTTTTTGGGAATAATGTGAAAGTTATTAGAGGAATTTCAAATTTTGTAAAGTAGCTTTAATTCGACAGCCTATTAAATTAAAATAAAAAACGTTATTTCGAAAATGTACGAAACATATACTACAAAGCAAACACTAAAATAGTTTATTTCAAAAAAAAAAAAAAAAAAATCTTTTACGATGCGTAGTTCAAGTAAGTTTGAGCTTATGGGTTATAATTAAAAACGTTTTTAATTACACCCAAACCTGTTTTTGTGTGGTAGATAAGATACGTATAAAAAATCGCATAGAAAAATCGTTCGTTTTAAAGATAACTTCGTCCATTTAAAAGATAACTTAGTCCGTTTTGTAAATAATTTTGTCAATTAAATCCCAATCTGATTGAAATTTTCATATACCGCTCAAAAAAAAAAAAAAAAAAAAAAAAAAAAAAAAAAAAAAAAAAAAAAAAAACAGGTTTGGGTATACATAAAAATTATTTCGTTCAATATCCGCGGTGGATATTTGAATCTCAAAGTAAAGTGCTTTTTTTTTTCTTACCACAAATACTATTTGGACAATAAAGATTTTCATGAACGAGTTCTCCCTTTCTAACGAGGATACTCAGCCTCTGCGAGATTATGCTTAATCCAATTACTGAAACAACGCTAAAATTTGTTTTTTGCTTTGGATCTCAGCTAACAAGCTATGATAACAACTGTAAATGAACTCATGGCTTTTAACAAAACTCCAATGCCTAGTATAATTGGCAGGAGCGTTTCTTTTATTGTGCAATTTAGTTAGGGAAATGTTCATTCTCAAGTAAATGAGCAATTAAAAATAATTATTTACTTCTAGAAACTGTTATTTGATTTCGATGAAGCAAAAGATCACTGGAATAAGATATCATTGTCTCCCAACTCGTATTAATTTGTTGTTTTTCAATTTATTGCTTATTTTATTTCGAAAGATAAACAATGCTTCAAAAACTAAAAATCCTTCCCGATTAATGATGAGGAGTTTAGTGAAAAAACTCCTTATTAAAATGTAAGCAAGGGTGTTCACCAGGTGGAGGAGAGGGAGGCAGGGTGCAGAATTCCCTATTGAATTTGTAAGGGGGAATGTTTTTAGGGGTATTTTTCTCCTTTTTTCGGGAAGAAGATCGTCGGCGTAGTTAGCGTAGGTCATTAACACATAGATACGGCAAGTGGGTGTCGTTGTTGATGCAAGACTCTTGGGGGGGGGGGGGGGGGGAGAGTGAGGAGGGAACCTGTCGAAGTGAGGACATGAAAGATACGATATAACTTTAATGTCAACATAAGTGCCAAACACGTTGAGACGTTTGTCATACCGCTTGAAAAACTTCAAGACTACCAGGCAAGCATCGGGGCTTTGCATACCGACGAAGCATTTCACGGCTATGGGCGGTAGACGACATAGCAGTTGATTGCCGTAAGACATCGATACATCATTGGATAGAGAATAAGAGACCACACTCGGTAACGGCAAAGCAAAATGCAATTTTTGGCTAGGAGTGCCCACACCATAAACGCTACAGCCCTGATCTTGCTTCAAGTGACTTCCATCCGTTTCTGACTTTCGAGCCAGAAGAATCTGGCTCGAAAGGCACTTTGAAAGCATCGCTGAAATCAAAAAAGCCGTAAAACGTTTCTTCCGTATGCAAAGCCCTGACTTTTCCCTTTAAAGCTTTTTAAAGCTTATCAAGTAAGATCAATGATGTATCGATGTCCTTGGTACTTGTATGGCTAAACAAAGTTATATCTTACCTTCAATGTCTCTTTCTCGTTTTCAAGCACAGTCAACGGGGGAAACTTATTTTATGGCTCACCCCGTACACAAAACATGGATGATATTTTATGATTACTGATTGGATTTTGTAATCTAAACTAGCAAGATATAATTAAAGTTCTTCTTTTTCTTCTATTTCGGGAAACTCTGTAAAAATGTCCCTGTTAGTTATGCTTCAGTAAAACCGACAGTAATAAACGTCCTTTTTTTGGCTAACCGTATAAAATCGTAAAAAATACAGTACTTTTCTATAAAAAAGAAATTTTAAGCTAAACACGACTCGTGTGGGAAAAAAAAAACAATTTTATTTACTGAAGAATTTTGTACTTTCAATAGTTTCTGAAAAGCCAACCCAAATGACCGTTTAATTTCGGAAATTTTACGTGAACTCATGAATAGAACGAACTATTTTTCATCACAAATATGTAAATTCGTCTGATTTATCATCATTTACTCAAATACAACTTACAATACACTACCCGCCGATCATTACTGATTCAATTTATTGAACAAAGAGAAATCTTATTAAATGAAAGATAATTAATATCATAAATGCACTTAGTTTCTGAATTCCGCTTAAATAATTCATGTATTAACGCTCTATGTCCTTTAATTGCATTTTGAGATGTAAACGTATTTAGCACAGTTTAAGTTTTTGATACTAAGAGAAAATCCATATATTTTAGCTATACTAATTCCAAGTGTTGCAAAATTAACTAATTTTCATTCCTCAATAACCATTAACTAATTCGAATCGAATAAGATAGTTTCACTTGAATAATTTTATTTAATACAACAGTTAATTATATACGAATTACTATGAAGTGTTTTGAACAGTACTGCGCAATGCCTGGGAAAATTAATTATGGTAACTAATATTTTAGTAGGATTTTTAATATTGTAACATGAAGTGTTTATTTTCTTTTTAAAAGGCAGAAAAGAAACCAAAATTATTCTGATTACCATGTTAACTAATATGAAAATAAGTTCATAGCTAATCATACTAAAGATTTATAACAATTGTGATTTTTGAAAACGTTTACAGTGCTGGCCAAATTATTAGACTAAAGGTTTTTTTGTTTTGTTTTTTGTACACTATTAGTACTAAAATACTATTTATTTTACTGTCAAAGTACAGTACATAGTGTACACTGATTTTTACGTTATTTTAGCATAATTTAATGTTTGCAGGTGGCAGCACTGTCTGCTTTGTTTATGTTCTTTGTTTATCTACTTACCAGGAACATAACCTCAATCAGTTTAAACAGTTCACTAGTTGTTTTTATTAGTGTGTTCTGTTTTATTTAAAGTTAGTTTTAGGTAATTAGTGAGTATGTGTATGTGAGTATATATATAATAGTGAGTATATACAATTTTTTACGTTCTTTTTTAAAAAGTTAAGAAATGGTGTAAACCTTGTGAAAGGTTTGCCAAAAAGACTTAAAATGCTCATCAAGAACAAGGGAACGCATACTAAATATTAGATAATTATTTCACTGTTCGTTAATGTGTCTATAGCAGCGGTTCCCAACCTTTTTAGTTGCACGGCCCACCAGTTTTGTAGATAACATCAATGAGGCCCACTAAATGCTACATATTACTTGCACAGCAAAAATTTACTTTTTCGGGGGGGGGGGGGCTCATAACTGTCCTTAGATAAATAATATACCGTATTAAGATTGAAAGTGTGTTAAAAACAAAGTTCTAGAGATGTTAAATACACTTCTCTCCTCATGCTTTACCACTGATATAGATATATAGTACAAGAACAATTTTAAAAATATTTTTTAAGAAAGAAAGTAACCTTATTGCATTCATTTTGCTGTCATAGCTGTAAAAAAACTCAAAAATAAATCATCAAAGTTAAAGCTCCATGGGATTTTTGACGCCGTTTTTCCTCTACGGGGGAGTCGATAGCTGGATTGAAACAGTCTCAAATAACTCGCAACATTCAATGCATTTCTATATTATTTTTTTAAAATACTGCAATGAAAAGTCTTATTCAAATTGGTAGGTTGTCGAAAAGCCCCTCAAGTGTCTCAATTCACTGGTTAGTCTTGCTAGTTCAACAAAGGGAGGAGCATTTTAACTTGAAGCTTGAATCTAATACTATTTTCTTTAAAGGAGTTTCTGATTTATAAGATCTCATCTTCAATTATAGGAGAAAGTTCCCAAGAAATATGAAAAATCTTCAAGTTCCGTATTGGCTATAGCCATGGAGAGATTTTGAGGGACAGTACATCTAATAAGTGAATTTCTGCAAAAAAACGGAAATTAAGACCTTAAGATTTATCTTGCTTCAGATTCTCGACTAGTGTCCACGGCCCAGTAACACGCTGTTCGCGGCCCACAAGTGGGCCGCGGCGCATGGGTTGGGAACCGCTGGTCTATAGTTATGTAATCAATAAAGAATTTGCTTTTAAAACAGTCTTAGTCTAATAGTTTGGCTAGCACTGTAGCCATTCGTTTGTCTGGCAATAGTTTTCATTCCTAGATCATTCCCGCGCATTAATAACACGTCAAATGTAGTGATTTCTGACAATGACACTTAAAAATACTGAACTGACATTACCTGAAATCAGGCTCGGAAAGTTTAAGTGATGTAAAAATGTGACTAATAATAAAAATGGGGAGGTGTACATTTTGATCACTTAAAAACCCTTAAAACTACCTTGAAAATATGAAAAAGAAAATGTCCAAAAAAAAAAAAAAAAAACAGCAATCATTACGAAAAAATTCTTAAAATAGCTAATAATTAAACCTAAACATGGAAGTATGACTCTGAAGGAACGATAACCCTATAACACGGAATATGAAGTAATGCAAGTTGCGGAAGTATGGCATCACAAACAAGGGTGCCCATTCCCCCAAATGCCGTTATGCCCCCCTCAAACCGCCAAAGAACGAAACTTCCCCCAGATGAAATCAAAATCCCTACAAAGTCAGCCCCTTCCAGAAAAATGTTATGGTAAAGTATGCGCCATGAACCCCCCTCGTGGGCAACTCTGCCATAAATAAGGAGCTGATATCGAAAGAAAAATGCTATCTAAATGTGTGACAAATATAAACAGAAACGTATTTCGAATACGATGTTCAATTGCCCAAATTCGTATTTTAAGAGTATTTTACCCTACGTTTGAACATACGTTTCTAAAATTCGACAATCAACAAAATATTTAGTTAGACTAGTAGTCTGACCAGTAAATGAACACTTAACACATTTGTTTTCAGAAGTTCATACCATTCCATATTTGATGCTGAAGTCATTTTTAGTAGTTGTTGACTCGTTCATAATGAATAAACACTGGAAATATTGGATGCTAATTGCCTCGAGAAGTTGCACTTCTTTATTTGTTTATAGATCAGGCAACGGAAGAAAGATTAACAGCATAAAGAGAGAAAATTACATCCAGGGCACCGGCGGAAATCAAACCAAAGACCCCCGGTACACGAAGCGGAGGTTCTACTGCAGAGTCATGGAGGCTCCATAATTTTTTTAGTGATATGTTTATTTCTGAAAGAAAATCGGAAAGAACTCAAATGGTTATGCTTCAGGATTTTTTTCGGGAGGGGGGGGGAGGGGATTTCAATAAGAAGTTGTGCATCAAACAAGCAAATAAATACTTATATAACCAGTCGATGAACACAAAACTTTCTAACTGTCTTCTTTTGAGTAGGTATGAAAGGAAGTTGCTGTTGCTAATTCATCCAAGGGAAACTTTTAAAACTCTATTTTAAAAACAAAAACAAACCATTCATTTAGAAGATTCATTCTACTAGTCCAGATTATAAGCGTTGCTTAACGCAATGACATCTCTGGGTAACGATTAATAACAGATGTCTGCTGTATGATCCTTATTTAATATGTTATCCCTGGACCGATCAATGCGTAACGTAAAAAAGGTTGCTGACATGGAAAAAAAAAAAAAAAAATCTTAATTTCATTACTGTTCACCTCCGAGAAGGTGAGCTATGACCTTGAGCAAGTCTATTTCTTTCAAGGGAGAGCTATCAGTAAGAAGAGGAACTGTTTGGCGCAGAGTTGGCCTCCCAGTGCAACCCTTTGATTGGCGAGAAAATTCTGTACTGCTTGCTATTTCTTACCTAAATAGTAATATTTTTCGCCAAATGGACAATTACATTGTAAACTAAATCCTCAAGTTCTCAAGCCATTTTCCTCACCTCTATTTCAACAATTCGAATCGTTTAAGTGGTCGGGCAGCGGAACTCAACTTGGCAGAGGTGGACAGTACTGAACTGTCAGCGGAAGAATTTTCATGAGTCTTATTGATCTCCAACGTAAACTTTGAAATGTACGTTTTTAAAACTTCACTCAAATCACACTATGGCAGCTTTAGATGTTAGTATATCTCGTCGTGTTCATATTCTTAACAATTTCAAACTGAAAGCATTATGCTTTAATTGAGATTCTCGAAAAGTAAAAAAAATACAACTGTAGAGTTTAAGTTATTGTAGCTGCATATAAAACTGATCATTACGTCGTATTAGGAGCTAGTTTCAGTATTTACAACAGCTTTTTGCTGTCTTTGTAAGAAAGTAGTGATATTTTAAAAATGTAACTGTATTCAAAAATTGCATGTATATCACATGCATTATTCGGTAAAATTATACCAATTATTAGTTTTTGTAAAAGCATATAATCGTTATTAAACATAACATCATCCGGGTCATCAAAAGACATAGCATCATGTAAAGACCACTTCAACCAGAAAGTAATGAGTCTATTGGGGAAAAGTGCACTCTTAAAAAATAAAAAATAAAATAAAAAAGCAGACAGCACAAAACTCAGTTGGATAGGTCAGTGAGTAGACGTCGAAGAATTTGGAAAAAAAATGTATACCTGAAGAACATTTGATGTGATTTTAGTTTTTGCCAGATCTTACTGATTTTTCTTCGTACACCATAGGTATATTATTTTTTTGGCAGCTAAACATGAAAACAAAACACCGCATTACTAAGTGCGAAACGTTTGATTAGAAATTAAGTTCCACTGAGAGTTCAATTCACAAAACCTACACAATAAGTGAATGTCGCAAAATATGTATGATTGTATATTAGACTGCATTATAACGTTATTCAATAATACGTGAAACGCACTAACTTATATTTTCGCCATGCTGTGAAGGAGCGCAAAGATTCGGACACTTTTATGTAGTGTTTTTTTTACAAAAGTTTTAGTTGGTAAACTATGTTTTATATTCAAGCAATTTTAATCAGTCTTGCTTTGTTATGTAATGATCAAGACATTTAGTTGATTTCTTCCATTACTAAATGCAATTTTTGAATTAATACACCAAATACAAGTGTTTTAACTCCATTTAAACATATTATGTGGGCACGTAATTCGTATAATACTTTCAGATCATTTTTCCGAAATACCCCATAAAGTAAAAGCTCTAAACCTTGATTCTATTTACAACTTTTCTTTCAAATAGAAACTGGCATTTTATTTTCAATCTTTTACTAAAGATAATCATTACATAGTTTTTTTCCACTTATGAGTTTTTATAGGTTTGAGGAATTAGATGCCGTAAAACTTCCACAAACATTGACGCAGAACTTCTGATTCAAACGTAGGCTTAGAAGTTAAGTATCGAATCTACACACATTTGCAGATTCGTCACGCAAAAACCCTTCCTCGACGTGAAGGTATTTTCAGAATCTAAGAGTTTTATTTATTTTAGGGATTTTGGACAGCATCTGGAATGTCACGCAGAAAACATTCTAAAATGCGACGTCACGTATTAAACATGAATTTCTTTGGAATCTGGGCGACTTCTCGTCTTTTTTAAGAACAAGATTAGGACAAACATATTCAGATTGGATGCAACTAAAATACTTCTTCAAACGAGACGTTCTGTTGAAAATGTAATGTCAAACTAATTTGAGTTCTAAAAAAAAGTTTCATTATGTTCAAATGAATTTCGTGCATAACATTTCCGGTTTTTTCCCCGTAAACTTATAAGCTGCAAACGAATGTTTGTAGTTGAATCGATTATTTCAGAAAGGGCTTAAGTCCAATGGATTTCGTATGACTTATACCCTTTCTGAAATACACGATTCAGTTGGGAAAAATCTAAGCTAGTAGCGTTGTTAAGTCTACTCAAAAAGATCTCAGCATTACGACGCTGCCAGGTTAGGTTTGCCCTAACTATAGAGATCTTATAGAATATTTTCATCATGAATAAAAGTCAGAGAGCCGAAAAAAAGCTATTAACGGTTTAATTTGTGAATTTTGGGATTAATTATGTTAAATTTTACAAGTTTTCAAGTTAGCAATATGGTTTATGACTAATCCGTAATAGGTTTATTATGCACTCGAAATAATGGAGAATTTTCTGATTTTTAGCAGATTTTTTGAACAAAAGTGACGACCGTGTACGCAATCTTCACAGAACAAAGCTCTTATATGAGCTGGATACCACGTTTTCTTAAGTATATTATTGCTTGTAACAATCCTGTAACCGCTTCAGCAAAATGCCTTTCCCTGAAAATTGCACATGCTAAATTTACGAGTTCTTTGAGGCTTTTTGCTCGATTTTTTTCTTCTGGTTGATTTGTTGGGTTATTTCTAGAATCTTTGACGATAATTTTGCTGGGCGAGGCTATAAATTTTGAAGCAATACCTTTTAATTTCAGATGTATGCTGTGAGGCAACTCTATAACATATACCGTAAGTTTCACCAAACACATAATACACATTGAGGTTTGATCTAGAAAGCCTGAGTCACATTTCTACCTACTATGAATCTTATCAGTTATGTTAAGTTCAAAATTTTTATGTTATTAAGTTTATGTTAAGAAAAAAAACACATGTCAGGTTTATCTGCTTTCCACTATCATACAACTAAAGCTCTTGAAAAAAAAATGTTCATATCAGGTCCTTCATTTAGGGGGTCAGGGGAGATTCCCTCCCTCCGAGTTTGAAGTTTAATGCTTTTATACTTTAGTGGGAGGTGTTTTTGGTTTTTCGACAAAATTATGCATTAAGTGCACACCCTTTGCCCCCCGCCCCCCAACTAAAAAAATTCAAATGCACGGGCATAACTCATCATTAATTTCAGAATTATTTTGTGGGCAATAGATTTGTAATTAAAAAAAATAGGTTATCATTTTAAAGTCTACTAGTAATAAAGCTAAATCATTTCATGTAGACACAAAATAGTGTACTAAAACTGTAAAACCTTTTAAATGTAAAAATATACAGTTTGAGACCTTTTTTTTCTTTTAATTTTAAATTAACTGAAAAATAACGAAAATCCACTCTGCTCACAAACTACTACACAGTTCCAAAGCAACAAACATTCGAAAATTTATATGTTTTAAATAAGATATGGGTCGTTCCCAAATGATGCGACGCTTTGATGGGGAGGGGGGTTCGTAAGTTAGCGAGTTTTTACTAGGGGGAAAGAGGGGGCAAGAAGAACCGTGGCCTCACGCAGGTCGCTGAAAATAAAAGCAAGATGTTTATGCAATATATCGTGACATGTAACAAGGAAGAGGAGGAGGTACGGTAAAGTGTGACACGTTGTGAGGAAGGGAAGGTGTTCAAAAAAAGTGTGACGTGTTTTATATATGGACAGTCCTTTAATATATTCCAATGCTGCAAATTCTATCATCAAAAAATGTCTTATCATGTTTCTTGTGTGTGTGTGTATGATAAAGGAAATTACTTCCTTTTTTTTCTCACGCTAATTTAAAGCCATTTAGAGAAATCACATCAAACAAGCAATCCGTTTATAAATTTGCCTTTGTTTGATAAACAGACACCAGAGATTAGCTCAAAACTTAGAGTGTGCCAAGTTATATTTGTTAATAATGAAAACTTTTTCTTTCTACCATGCTTCCTTGAAGTCATCTGAATAAATCATCGGGGAAAAAAAAACAGTTCATAAATCTGCCATCTTTTAGTACCGATATATTTTTTAAATAGCATCGTTTTGTTAGTGACATCAAGTTCTCAAATAAGTATATCTATTTCCTCGGCCAAAGGTTTCAAGGATAACTCAAGCAGAATAGTTAAAATAAAAAATAATGCTTTTTATAATGCCAAGTAATTTTCAAAAATAGTTTATTTTACTATGTTTTAATCTACCTGAATTATGTCACATTGCAAAAAGATAAACTAATTTTGAGGTACTGATTAATTTTTATGGAACTAAAATGAGCAAAGATACATGTTTTTTTCTTTCATTTCATTTAAGCAACTTATATTTTTTTCGATAAATACAATAAAAAATTATTACTCTTTTCATTTGCTTCAAACTTTTAGCAATATGAACAGTCTGTTATTTTATACCGTGCTTTTTTTTTTTTTTTTGCTTTTACGTAAAAATGGCCTACCGAACTCGAATAGTTTTTGAAATGGAAAAGAGCATATAAAATCACAGCATCTAACCCAAAGTGTTACAACGAACGTTAACTTTCCATCATATCTGCCACCATTGATCACTCAAGCTCTGTTACACGTCATGTAAAAATACTTTTCAACCCTATTTATAGAAATCTATTCCTCTTAAGCGGGGGGTTGAATCTGTAAATTGCCCTACCATTTAAAATAGAGTACAAAAGGGGTGAACTTTCATTGTATCAATTCCATTTTGCTAGCAGTTACTGCCGTTTAAGTTAGGAAGTATTGATGCGATGGAAAGGAACAAAAATAGAGGAACAAGTTCAGAGGTGGAGTTGGTCGTATTTTATACGCACTGCCGCAATTCAAGAATATTTGTTTTACAGTATTTATTTTTGGTTTTGTGCCGGAATCACAATTAAAAAAAAACAATATTTTACAATTTGACTGATACATATAGTTCTTTAATTTCACATTTGAAGCTGGATTCAACTTTGCACTATAAAAATATACTGTAAATTTTAAAAAAAAATGGATTGCTACAATCTATCATGATATCATATTTAAAACTCAATATTGTTCAAAAAGTAACTAAAAAATAAATGAATACTTTTTTGGCCCGAAAAATAAAAACAATAGACAGCAACGTCAGGAAATAGACAAATCTTTCAATTACCTTTCATCCCGTGTTTCGGACTTACTGGTCACCACTTCTTCTAAAAACCCTTTATAAGTAGATTATTTTATCGAAAAATGCTTTTTTTTAAATTACATTTTGTATTGAGATTGGTTACAGGAAAGAAATTCTTGTGCACGATTTTATAAGAGCATTTTACTTTTTAACGTAATACTCATAATAAGTAAATAAACATGAAATAGAGCATTTTTTTACCTGAATTGAAAGTTAAATCAACCTCACCGAGCCTCAGTCGTTCTGTAAAATGTAAAACATATGAAGTACCTAATAAACTGCTGAATAATGTTTACGAAAATTTAACTTTTTACTTGCTTATTAATGTGCACTATTTTTTTCGAAAAAAAAGTTCAGAAAACAGAAGTTTCAGCAAAAAATGGGAAATGTGATGTCACTATATACACATCTTAGAAATAAGAAAAATATACAATTTAAAATTAGAAGAAAAGTGTTGCTTAACTTTATTTTTGATGCAAAATGTTTTATAGAAGTTGCCTTTCTAATAAAATAAATAAAAAGCATTGTTTTTGATTACGTTTTATAAACTCAAAATCTTTTTACGTCAATTTAAATGCTAGCTGGACCGCATAATTAATCTTACCGAAAAAAAAGGTACTCGCGAACCAATTTACATAATCGATTTACATCCGAACGTAACCTTTCCTTACGTCTGAGAACATTTGATGAAATTGTAAAAGGGATACATTTCTCCACATATTTATCGAGAAATAGTATCGTCATTTTTAAAACGAATTTATAAAAGGTTAAGGAATTCTAAAAGAAAGAATTCGTATGATGATGAATATTTTAATGACACGAAGTTAATTTGATTGTAAAAATGTAATCATACAAATAACTAGCGCGTGGTGTACATTTTTGCTTTATAATCGCTTATGTAGCACACACCAAACATCTGGTTTATTCATCTTTTTTTGTAGGTCATCAGCTATAAAGACAATTTCAAAAAGATAAAGGTATCTTATCACCACTTAACTCAGTTGAGACTTGTTTAAGACATGGAAGGATAAAAAAGAAGGGGGAGAACTTGCTACAACTCCAGTTTGTCTAGACACCATATCGACACAAAAAATCCTGTTTTAAGCCAATTTTCACGTAATTCTTTTATTTTAAGGAAAACGTTTGAAAGATAGCCTAATGTACCGTAAAACTATCTCCAAAAACAAATTGAAATAAAGTAAAAAAATGCATCAAATACACAAATAAATAAATACAGAATAAATATTTGAAGGTTGGGTATTGAGATGAGAAAGCTTTGTATGCTTCAGTCTGTCTGTTTTTGTCCCCTCCCCCAAATAACAAATACTATTTTAGGTTTCATTTATTTAGCTTTTAATATCGACCTTTTTAGTACCGAAGCTGACAGCCGTGGATTAAATGTTGCTCTTAACAAACCTTATGTTACGAAACGAATTATTTAAGTTCCAATGTCCTCCACGTCCCCTACCCAAACTACAGCACTGGTTATAAGTTTTCATTTAATGTTCTTAAAATTGATTCACTTATATCCAGTAAGATAAATAAAAATTAAATATTTGACTACTGGATTCATGCCATTTCCGATCACAGGAGAATTTACTCATATTAAATATAGCATGATTTTTTTAATTAAAAATGTTGTTATTTCTGTAACAAAGTGGATTAAAACTGTAAAAGTGTAGAATTTAGTTTTACATTGCTTTTGCAGTTGTAACAACAATATTGCCGAAATTTATACTTCTACAAAAACCAACAATCAAGCTCTTAAAAAGCCGATTACTGGTGTTTGTACCCTACCTTTGTATAACGAAGTAATAATATGGAATACAGTGTTCATAAAGCACAAATTAATTTTAATGTTATATTTCATGCTCTAACTTTTATCCCATGTTGCATTTTTTGATTTGAACAATTTTTGCTCAATTTTGAGTAGTTCAAAATAACTGCTTATGGTAAATTTTATACACGTAAAAATCCCGAACTGAAAATCCTTATTTTTTCCAGTGCGTTTAATCAAAGTGAAAGCAATTTTTACTCAAAATATGTAAAAAAGACTTTTTTTGGCCTGTGATTTCAAAGGTAGTTTTTGAATAATTCAGACAAAAAAACGTTAACAGTCACTCTTGCGGTGAAATTCGAATCACACGTATTTCCTGAAAAACTGATTTGCTTAGTGCGAATTTGTTTAACAGGAACTTTGGACGTTGAATACGTACAGAAGGATTTTTTTCAATTGGTTACTAGGTGCGTCGCCCGGCTTCGCACGGTCTACCTCTAAAATACAAGTTATGTCAAGTGACGCGTGTTCAACCATCAGACTTCAATTAGAGAAAAACAAAATTCCCGTCAAAATAATCATTTTTAAAGAAAGAAAACGGCAAATCAGAAATTCCCGAATAAATTAAATGCAACCCTCCATAAATAAACTAAAATCCTAAAAAAAAGAAAAGATAAATCACCAAATAATAACGAGAAAGGGAAATTTTTACCTCAAAACAAAAACAAAATGTTATTTAGTCACAGCAGGAGAAAAAAAATGGCAACCTTCTGAACGCTAATTTAAAATGAGATCGCCCAAACGATGATTTTCCGATACGAAAATAGAAAGAGAAAGTGCTTTCAAATTTTTTCTCGGTGATTTTACAGCATTTTTTTTAAAAATTCAAACTAAGTGAATGAACTCAATGGGTATTTTTCGCGAGCGTTAAAATCGAACTGATCGGATAATTATTTTGGGGAGAAAGAGCCATTTAATGCCATTTTTGTGCCCTAAAAATAAAATTCGAACGGTTCGGTTCCTTTTTGAAGTTCGAAAACCCCCCCTACGTTTCTTCTGGGTTCCCCAAGTGCCACCTTGCCGAATTTGGTCGAGATCCGACGTAAACTGTGGATTTGTATAGGGAACATACGCACACACATATACATTCTCTGTTTTATTTATATAGATTTTGAAGGCATTTTTTGGACAGTTCAAAGAAGTACGACTTGAAAATTTGAAGCACATGTACATCTTGGTAAAGAATGCAGATTCCAGTTGCATAAACTTTATTGCTAAAGAGCTTTTCAACGTACAATATATTGTCATAAGAAAATGTAACCAAAGGTGTGGGGGTCCACGGAAACTTCGTTACATTTCGTCAAGCTTACAATGATTCTGGATTATTATTTTTTACATTAAATTTGACAAAATAACATCAAATTGCAGGCAAAGCTGTTTTCCGAATATTCGAGCTGTGTCGTTTTTGAGGCTTCAAAAGCTTGGTAATGACAGTAACACACAATTGGAGACTCCTTTCTTTGGGCTTAGAATAAGTTTTGGCATAGATCCTGTCGTAGCTATTTAGCTAATTAGCTTTTTAAATTTTACCGATAGATATTTAGAATTACTTTGAAATGCATGCTTTGGACCTTAATTTTGGGCATGAGTGTCCATGATGGATAAATATTTTGTTGCCAGAAAATTATTTAAACTTCGAAAAGGTACATTTAAAATAGTTTTCATCCTAAGTCGAGTGAGGGAGAGTTTTAACTGATGTTAAAATTTCGGATATCGTATACGGGAAATATGTTCTTTAAGCTATAGACGTTACTAAATACCACATGTTCATTCGCTTAGTTTTCTCTTTCCAATAATTCTGCCAGTGTTAATTTCTGAAGAAGTATATCTATTAACAAATTACTCCTTTTGGAATCACAGAAGAAGCACCGCGAAGACCTATCACTTTCTTCTTCTCGAGACATTTCTTCATATTCTCGTTGGTGCGACGGTTAAATCATGCCAGTTTGAGTTGCACGATTCTTTTCCTAGCCAAAAAAAAAAAAAAAAAATAATAATAATACCATAATCCGCACGTTGGGTACATTATAGGAAGGCGGCTTAAAAGGATCCTAGTGGGCAAAACAATCTACAAAACGATACATTTTTTTTAACAGTGTTCTACCCTTCGTGTAACGTATCAACTAGCTGCGCCTAGTGACGAAGAAGAAATGGTGGTATTCAAGTGATCGCTGCATTACGCATTTGAACAGAAATGTTTGAAAAATAATTTTTCATAACATCTGTTATAAATTAAGTACTCACTTTTCTTTTTATTTGGACAAACTGCTTTTGTGTAGAAAAACTCCACTTGGAGTGGAGTATGTTCTTTTACACTCCTTCACACACATACAACTACAATTATATAAAACTGACGAATCATTTTGCTCCTTAATAAGAGTAAAAGATCTTTCAGACATTTTTTCAAAAATCTACGAGAGAGAGAGCGGATTTTTGCATGTTTATATGATCGAGGTAATCTACGGAACCATTGCAACTATTTGAAAAATTCTTTCATTATATGAAAGGTGCATCCTTACTGAGTGACATAAGCTATAAATCATGCAAATATGTATTTATACTAATTTTGTATATCAATAGTTTGTATTCGCTACCAGTTTATGTTGGTACGGTTTTATTCTTATATACGTAAAAACAAACACCGTTTGTCCCGCATTTTCTAAAAGAGAATGAGTGAATGTTCTCATTGAACTGAATGCTGAGGCATGGAAACAAGTGAGCGGAAAAAAATTTCAAGATGTAATCATTAAAACCGCCAAAATCTTTGCACGAATTTGAGGCTGCAGGAGGTAGATTATGCAGCATTCTATTAGCCTTAGACATAGCAAAACATTTGTCCCAGAATGTTTATGCTTCGAAATTTATTTAAATGAACATAACTGAGA
Organism: Uloborus diversus; assembly: GCF_026930045.1. Lineage (NCBI taxonomy): Eukaryota > Metazoa > Arthropoda > Arachnida > Araneae > Uloboridae > Uloborus > Uloborus diversus. The sequence goes on from NC_072740.1 coordinate 11,757,062, forward strand.
TTCGCTTCGGGCAAATTAGTTTTTGAATTTAAGTAGTGCAGACAGACGATAATAATCCGTATTTCTGAAAGTTGTTATTTTGCACGCATTTCGGGCTATCCTTTAAAGATTTCTATTCATACTAAATCTAAATGAGAAAATCTACTAATGAGTTCACTTAAGTTCATTAAGTTTAGGAAATTCTCAACTGAAAGAGTAATTGCACATAATTACCGTTCATTCAAAGTTAAGAGTTAAAACAACAAGGAACAAAAAACATTGAATAAAGAAGAATTTAACAAAGAGGAAAAAAATAAATAAGAGTTATTTGGAGAACTATTCTTCCTGATGACCGTATTTAAGCATTTAAAAACGATATAATTAAATAATGTAGCTCACAAATATCCTATCAGAAAGAAATTGCCAAAACAGTAAAAAAAAAGGTGAAGACATGTGAAAAACGCAAGTTTCCAGAAAAAAAACGAGTACAAGAGATTGAAAGGCATCCCAGGATTAAGACAGACACACCTCTTAGTAGAATATACAATATTCATTCTAACAGCTAATGGGACTTTTGTCTCATAAGAATTCATTTGTAACATTTTCGAGGCTCTACGTATTTCCAAAGTCGTTTGACAGTTAATGATTCTGCCATCCTATCAAGCAGCATGTAAAGGACTCAGTCTTGTAGAAGACAACAAACCTTGGAAACAAACCTTAGTTGATACATGTAACTTTCTGTCTTTGCCCTTAAACTCAGAGAATTGTTTACATCTGTTATATCATTTATGTCAACTTTTAGATCCTATGGCAAGCATTTAAAACATCTCTGTGACGACATATTGCAAGGAGAGCGTCAGCAGAAATACTATGATTGTCGTTCAATGTCTAGCGATGTAAAAATAAAAGGCTAAAATTTTGAATGAAACGGACACTCACTAGGGGACTTTTGTTTGCCACCGCCGCAGAGAATCCCCGAAAACAATTCCATTAAAATATGATAGGTACATGAAATTTAGGAACGCAAATTAATATTTATCAGCATTCCCGGTGGAACTGGATGAAATTAATAAATTCAACACTATAAAAAATCAATCATCATGATTTTGCGAAGTTTTTTTACGGATTTTCCGAGACTTTACTTAGAGGCATAAAAACTAACCATTCCACACTTCAACTACTTTGAATATCTCCTTCAGAAAGACTCCGTATGTTTAACAAGAAAAAACGGGCAATAGGGAGAACTTCTTCAATAATGTGTCTCATAATGTAGGACGAATATTCGATGAGCCACCGTTCGACTATAGAAGGCGTAGATCGAACCCTAAAAGGCCAAAAAGGATCAGAAAAAAATATGAGATGCGTAAAATAACCTTCGTATTTGACGGTGACTTTCATCAAACACTTTCTGTGGTACCCTAGAGGAACGCGTGCAGATATACTTCAGCCTTATTTAAGTCGTCTCTTTTCGGGAGACCTTTACAATCTCTGAATTTTAAGAACAACTAAGAGAGCAAGTTTAAGAGATGGTGGTACGTATTCCTGGATTCTTTTATTACAAGTAAGTAACGGGAAAATACCTGGGTAAAGCTACCTTTTTTAAAAGAGATAAGTTCTTTTTCTCTCTAAAATTCTTTCAAAATGATTTGATTCTGAATATTTGTTTTGAAACCAAGAATCTTTGTTAAAAAAAGTTTACGTGGATGTGCGAGAGGGCTATAGTTTTTGCCAACAACGCTGTGCATCATCCGTATGAATACCTTAATTCCAATCACTCTTCAGGTCTTTTATTTATGCTTTTAAAACCTAAGGCGATATCCCAATATTTTTATGCACAATTTTAATTTGTTTAATCAATGCAATGGAATTGGATCCTAATTAAATTCGCTTCGGAGTAATATGATTTCGAGTATTGTTCTTACAGCACCAGCAGCAGATCAGTTGACTCATATTCCTTGCATCCCCATGGTCCCTGTATATTTTCTATTCCAGTTTAAGTGATTACAATATGTACAATATCCTATTAACATTTGTTATGCCATCATCATCATCGAATCTGAAGTTTAAACTTACAATTATACGATGCGTAGTGCAACGTTACAGACGGGAAGATTGTATTGTTCAGTGGAAAATAGGTGTTAGTCGCTCTTGATAAGAAATGTAGTGAATCAATTTGTTTCAAATCTCATAAAAACGATACAAAATATGTTGCTTTCGATTAAATTCTAAATTTAAAAGTACCTGCACATTATTTGTTTTAGAAATATAGCTTTTTAATCCGAACAAAGTCGGGATGGGCCTCTAGTATAGTATAAAACCTATCAGCAAATTTCAGAAGTTCGAATTTCACATTTAAGCTAATTCACACAAGTATTTCTCCAAATTGGATCATTTCAGGCCAACTCTCCTTCAATGCTTTTAAAATTATCTATTTTCAAATAATTAACCCAATGTCAATTCCTATTTAGCAGTTGTGCATTCTATTTCAGTTTTTTAACAGGTTTAAAAATGCAAACCAGGGTTTTTTCTTGATCTGTCCATTAAAATCCTTCTTTTATATAAAAATAATGAAGTCATTGCAAATATATGCGTATAAACGAGATTAATTTTTAGGATTGAAACCAGTACGTGTAATGAAACTGCCGCTTCAAGTTCTGATAAAAAAAGTTTTTTAAGAGTAATTTTACTTTACCTGCTTTAAAAGTGATAATCATAAATAACATGATTTACTTAAAACTTTCTCTGCTGAAAAATTAATTAACTAGCACTCTAAATGGGGATTAAATCTACCTGTTAAGAAAACAATCCTTTTATTGACAATTTGAACTATTGAATCTACAAAAAAGACATAGTAGGGAGGATTTGACCCAGACGCCTCTGTTTGCATCATTAACAAAGGGACACAAACTTTGAGCTTAAAGCAAACTTTCGTAAAAGGTAAGTTCTTTTTAAATGCTAGTCTTATGTTTTTCATTTGCCTCTATTTTTGAGCAGGAGTCTAACTAACTAGTTATTTTTGGTTTATTGCTATGGTCAACTTTTATTATGGTTATTTATTTATTTGTTGCAGAAGAGTTTGGTGCTTGTTGATCATTAGGAAAAATGACTTATAGGTTTCTTGTTTGTGGCCATATATATTACATTACTCAGAACTTGAACCAACCATGAATGTATATTAAATCAATAAAGATGGTTCAAAGCGAATGATTCATTGAGGATTGGCCTTATTTGTCCACAAGTAGAATTGAGTAAAAAAAGTCTCAATGTTTTGATTTTTAGAGTTTCCCTTGGAGGTTTTCATCAACTTACGGTGAAAATGACGCAGTCTGATGTTGGGAGTAAAAATTTGCTGTAAAAGGAAAAAAAAATTCTTTAACACTTCAATTTTCTTTCGTATTTGTTCCATTAGTGTAGTTAATGTACTTAGACTTATTCTTGAAAATAGTTTTACAAATAAATATTTCTCTGCTTCACATTAAAAAAAAAAAAAAAACTATTCTATACTAACGACACAATAGAAAGCGTTATTTCAATTGGGATACTTTATTTGTACTAGCTGTTGGGCAATTCCATGAAACTAGAGACATCACAGTAAAAAAAAAAAAAAAAAACTCCATTGTATCAGTAAATTTTTTCTTTCATGTGAGGAGAAAAAGACCGTATTTTTATAAACCTATGCAAAAAAAGTTATAAACACATTTTTTGTAAGTTTATAGACAAATTCGAACAACACTACTCAGTGCCCATGTGTCGTTGTATGAGCGGCTCTAAAAGTTAATCCTTTTTTTCACTTAGGAAATTAATTGTTATGTCTACAATCTTATTTTTTTTTGAAATTTTGTTTACACAGGAAGAGATTAGACCAACAAAGAAACTTTAAACTGTTATAATTGTCTTTTAACATTTTTTTAAACTAGGCCTCATACTCTAATGTAACATCAGTCACAAAATTGTATAAAAGTTTGCACTGCTTAAACAAAAACAAACCCAAGTTAATAAAAAGTCATATTCTCTTCATTTATGATGATATCTTTAATATTAATCCCTTAAATATTTAGAAATAGTTGAATTTAATTATTTAAAATTTATTTAAGATATGTAACATCAGTCACATTTCTCTTTTCGGTAATAAACCTCAAACAAATTGCACAAATGCCATTGATTGCTGCAGAAAGGCAAAAAAAGAGACGAGATAATTAAGAAATAAAGGAAAACATGAAAATTACAAAAAGTAAAACAAAATAGAAGCTAAAAAGAGCGGATGATAAAAAATAAATAAAATAATTTTTAAAAACCTAGCTTAATTACCAAAGTTAGTTTAAATAAAATTAGAAAGAGAAATTAGGTGAAGAAATAGAACAAGTATAGAACAAATTTAAAGTATTGAAGTCCCAGGTTTAAATTAGCAGCTGCATTGCCCCTCTTTAAAATAATGAAACCTTGGTAAAATCTGTTAGTCATTCAAAGCGCTTTTTGTAATATCTTCACAAAAGAAACTGTTGCTGTAAAAAAATTTCTGGCATGAAATTTGATAAACAGATACTCCTAGTTCTTCATGTATTACATTTGAATAAAAGTGCTACATCATCGATACAGAAATATTTCTAAATGTCACAGCTTCATGCAAATTTCAGAGCTATCACCATCCGACCAGCAGTCATGTTATAAAGAGTTATATTTGAGTGATACTTTTTTTTTCATTCAAAAGCTGTATTAGGTGCTTAGGAACAACCCTTTTTTTACAGTAAAGGAGGGAATCACTTCCAGCAGAACATGTTCCAAAATTGTTGACTGCAACTGGAGAACGGGTTCTTGAAGAATGTCAGTAATAATTGTATCACGAGAAGTTAGATGCATTGAAATTAAAAACTAAGAGTGTTTAGTGACTGTCAAGATTCAAGCAGAAAGACATTGGAAATAGCCTGTCAATGTGAATGAAATTTATTATTCACATGAGAAAGGAATAAAATATTCAGCACACTAGATATAATAAATGCAAGAGGACTTTTTATTTTATGGAATACGTCAAAAATATATCTTTTAAAACTTTATAAATGCATTTTTCTTGTAAATTAAATACAATTTTAAACAAAACATGTGCTAATTTCATTTTTAAGGAGAAATAATATATAATTGCAGCAATTTATTGTAAATGTAACATCAGTCACAAAATCTTTGTATCATCAGTCACGGGTGTTAAATAATTTTTATACTCTACGCTTTTAAGTTTTTCCAATAGAACAAAGTGTTTTCATCAAGTCTGAAATCTCTACTTTAAGGGGGAAAATCTATTTACATTTTGCGTTATTAGTTTAAAGAGAATTTCAAATTATATAAAAGTCAATTTTCTCAATGTCTCTTCTGCGTAACATCAGTCACGGTTTTTTTATTCCCTTTAATTTCACACAAAAAAATTTCCTCAAGTCTGAAAACAAGTGTGGGGGCAGTGATGTACCACATCATAATATTTTAGATCAATTTCAGAAGAAACAAAATTTAATTTCAAGACAGTGCTGAATTTGTAAGTTAAAAATAGAGTCAAATTGTAACGTCAGTCACCGTGGACAGACCCTGTTTCATTTTCAGTATGCAATGCGAGGTATAGACAGTACTCTAACATTTAGTTTAATGTATTAGAAAGTTTAATGTACGAAAGTGGATTTGAAAAGAAACTTTATTGTATTTTGGTTTGAGTTTTGCAATGCTTGTCAACATAATACACCTGTTCAAATATTCATAGCTATGAATAACATTGTCTTCTTAGTTTGGTGAAATTACATTGGTTTACAACTCTTTATAAAGTTAGCTTACTAGCTTCCCTGCAATTGATTCTCATATCCTGACTTCTCATTTTTGATTCCTCGCTCTTGTTGATTTTTTTCAAAAAATTTTTTTTATCGTTGTGTGTGTGTGTGTGTTTTTTTACCGTAATATTTGCATTTGCTTTGCTGCTTTTTTCCTGTCATTTTCTCTTTGCTTACCTGCCATTCTTGCTCTGCTTGAACTGTTTTGTGTGTGTGCTGCCGTCCCCCCCCCCCAATACAACCCAAGAAAAATTCCACAAATATGTGTTAAAAAATCAAGTTAACTGTTGTAAAAATTAAAAAATATTATACAGTGACATTTAAAAAACTAAATTATTTCAAAATATACATTTTATTTATTTCTTATTGAACTAAACGTTCGAAAGATGCAGTGTTTGTTTTAAGTGATAACAAATTGTTTAAATGGTTTAATAAAAATAAAAATTCAGCATTTTAAAGGCATTTTAGGTAGCTCTTGGGAAGATAATAAAGCAAAAAATTTCTTTTTATACTCCTATAAATGTGTGGAAGGGAAAATACGATGTTTTAATACGAACATAACAGGCCGTTTAACACAGAATTCAAATGAGGCTCAACGAGAAAAACACAAATGTATAGTAAAATAAGAAAATCAAAAAAAAAAAAAAAAATCAATAAAAAATAATTGAAAACCTTTCATTTATGAAGTAATTATCTTTTGAATGAGCCATGCAATAAATACCGAAAGTTTTCCCGCCCTCAGCCAGGTTCGAAACCCGGGATACTAGGGTGGCTAACCGAGCGCTTTACCGACAGAGCTATTCGGGCAACAAAAGTTCGAGCTGTTGATACAAAAAAAAAAAAAAAAAAAAAAAAAAAAAAAAACATGATTATTATTGATTTAGTTCCAGTTTATTGCTGTTCCACTCCTATTAGTCATAACGTGATGTTATATAGCCTACAGCCTTCCTCAATAAATGGACTATTCATCACAAAAATAATTTTTCAATTCGAACCAATAGTTCCTGAGATTAGCGCGATGAAACAAACTCTTCAGCTTTATATTATTAGCATAGATTAATATTATTGAGTTTCAAATTTTGGCCTACAGGTTGATAACTTCGTAAAATGACCCTACTATAGATTTTTTTTTTAAATAAATCTTGTGTTATTAATTCATTTCTATGCAAACTATGAATAAAAAAAGTACACGTTTTCAGTACCATTTGAAAGATTTTAATAAAACTATGCGTTTTGAAAGAACAAAGTCATAAAATAATAACTCATAAAAAATATCGATTATTATTTTTTTCCTGCAGTCTTATAATTACGTGATTTTTTAAAAATAGATATTGGGAGACAAAAACGTAAAAATGACAAAGAATATGATAATTTAGTTAATGAACTACACTTTTTAAAAATTACTGAGGCTTGAGAATAATTTACTTAAGATTAATGTGGTGTTTTAATGACATTTTGATTACTTATAAAGTCCTCAAGACATAGAAATGAGATCGAAAAAGTTATAATTAGAAATAAATAAATAAAAAGAGTGAGAATATTTTAATTTTTGATAATTATTTCGGAAAACAAATTGTGTCTGCCTCGTAATATTTTTTACAATGAAAAAAACGCAGTAAGTACACATTTACACTTATTATAAAAATTTAAAAAAAAAAATTAAAAACGAACACAAAATGAGTTAGTCAAAACTTTCAATAATGAAGTAGCTTCCATCAATTTTTATAAAAAGGGTGATGAGAAAAGATTTGCGACAGTTTTAAGGATTGTAGAACGTTTCAAGTGCATCATTATAGAATGTAATTAGCATCGCATGTAATTAAAACATTAAAAAATATATTCAAGTGTATCATGATGAAATGAAAGTATAAGAAATTATTTATGTGCATTTTGAGGCCGAATCATTTCAAACTTAACTATTTTGATTTTCGAAACGCAGAAAATTAAAGCATTCCTCCTTTTTGAATTCAAAAGACATAAAAAGTGTCAAGAGAGTGAATTAAACAGTAAATTCCTCTTTATAGAATTAATATATTATATATATATATGTATATATATATATATATATATATATATATATATATATATATATATATATATATATATATATACATACATACAATCGAACTCGCTCATAACGAGCCCTGATTTAACGAGAACCTAGATTTAGCGAGGAAAATAGAAATACTTGGTTAGTACAATGTTAAGTCTATGAGAGTGCAACTCGCGTTTAACGAGCAAATCTCGCTTAAAGTGATCAATATTTTTGTGATTCGCAAACTGACTTCCAGCTCAACTTATCCTTTTTTGGTAAATTTTCTTTAACATTCCAAAGTGATTAATCATAAATTGTAAGAACAAACGTTGAAAGCAATTTTTTTTTTAATTCGTGGCGCAAAGGAACTTTTAAAAATTATATACGTTTGTATTCCTAAAAATCAATAACATAAGAAACAGACCTTCAGAAAGTTCAAAGCAATGTAATTATTTGCACTGCACAACCAACTTATTTGGTTGTGCAGTGTTTCCAGATTCTCACAGCATTCATAAAAATGGCATGCGTCGTTTGACAAAATGATGCGAACTCCTATGACATAAGAGAGAAGCATTATTTTAAGGGGGTTGGAGCAGTCTAAGGCTGAATATTGGATTGTATGTTACGGGAAATAGAGTCACAGAGGTAATGAACAACACTTAAAGGAATAGGAAACTATTCTTCCTAGAGATTAGTCTAATTCCAAGAACGTAGATAGCGGATGAAATATAGCGCGGAGTTTTGGCTTCAAATGTTCAATAATGCTCTTAAAACTATTTATACAGTCAACTCTCGATAACTCGAAGTCACAAGGGACCAGCTAAACCGCTCGAGTTATAGGTAGTTCGAGTTATGGGAAATTTCCACAACAGTCTCAAAAGTTTGAGACCCAATGAAAACTTCGAGATAAAGGAATATTCGAGTTATGAGCTTTGAGTTATCAAGATCCGACTGTAAGTATATATCTATATAAAGTATTAGTTAAATTCCTAACACTACATAAGTCAGTAACAGAAAAAATGCATAATTATATTTAAGAAATACAGGGTTTTTAAAATATAAGGTATATTTATATGCATTTATTAGACAAAAGAATTAATGGATTTTTATTCCTTTCCGTCAAAGTCGTAGAAATAAGAACGACAAAAATGAATACATAAGAAATGCATTTCCTATCTTACTCAATAGGCGTTATCGTTTCCGTTATTTCTTACAACTGCCTTCATTGAAGTCGTTTATCGACCATAGTTATCTTGGAATTCTTTTCTGCCGAATCACTATTATGAGACATAATATTTTGTCGTTGCGTCGCAGGACAATTGCTATTTCTTTGAAGTTGATTCATGGCATTTCGCTAAATGTGAAAGAAAAGATAGCTTTGTTTGAGAAATTAATCCAGCTAAAATAATTTATGAAAAATATATTTGCCGTTGTATGCGTTTTCATTCGGGGCTATTGTTATAGATGGGAGTTTCGAGTTTCATTTGTAAATTGTATTTGAAAAAGAAATATATCTCCTGTTATATTTCACACAATTTTAACGATTCTAATTAACATCATTTTATCGTCTGTATATTGGGCACTACGAAGCTCAAAGGTTGAATGGGAAAAACATTTTGAATTTACTTTTTAATTTGTACTGATATTCTTTGGATTTGAATCGTTGATGGCTGACCGTTTTGATGACAGTTGCATAAAATCTGCTTCATGTCTAAAATGTCTTGGTATTTTAATAGTTCTTACCCACATACATACTTCACGTAGAAAATTTTTAAAAGTAGACCTCTTCATTTTTAAATCGCAGAAGTAATTCGAATCAAAAACTTGAACTAACATAACTAAGTATCTCAGTTTCTTGTCGAATCTACTTATCTGCTTTAAATCTGAACAATTCAATAGGGATAGAGGAAACGCATTTATCCTCCATGATGGTGTATCGAGTATTGAACTTAAAATATTATTGTTGCATTAAATTTCCTGCAGTCCCTTTAGTCGGGTTAATGCCAAAAAAAAAAAAACAGTTAAGTAAAAGCCTACGGCCATATTCATTAACCAACTGGAACATGAGTCTGAAAATCGAACCGTCCATAGAAGTCTTCTTTAACGAGTCAGAAAGCTTTAATCGGAGGTTTTGGATTCTGACTGAGATTCAATTCGACTAGTGAATATGACCGTTAGTCAGTCAGCAGCTGCGCTGCCTGCTTCGTCCGACTTCTCGTCTGAACATAAAACATAAGGAAATTCATACGAAGAATTATGTGCTAGCTTATAAAATACCCGACGATATTTTATTGTTGTTTTCGTTTGTCTGAAGTCAGTGCATAGACATAGTATAATTAGATACACAACTCCCTAGCGGAAATCACTTGCCGCCATTGAACTCTCGCATCTTGTTGTACGCGGGCAAAAGCGTAGCCTATGAGGATCAGTAAGAATGATGCAGTGCTGTTTGCATCATTGGAGGCTATGTCAAAAGTTGTTTCTCGCATGCGCTACCACACGCATGCGCTTTTCGGACGCTTGCCCGTTTATTAGTTGGTCTCGGTTGCCCATGAACCGGTTTGTCGTTGTGTATTTAGTTAATATTATGCCTATGATTCAGTGCTTCCTTCAGTTTACATTCGATTACCGTCAAGTAGGGTAACTTTAACCTTTTTACGGGTAACATTGACCGAACAAACGAAACGTTAATCAGTACTATTAGTAATGATTAAGTAAAGCCACTGATTAGACATTGAAACAAAGGATCTGTTGCATGTATAGACAATCTGCTATCGTTTTTGGGGCCAACAATTCCATCAAATGCGAAAATTTTTGCAGTTGACGGTACCTGAACTCATTAAGTAATTCTAAAGGTAGCTATTAGATCATCCATTGCGAATACAATGAACACAATTCTACATAAAAATATCATTGAAACATTATTCAGTTAAAAGCTGATAAAGTGACAAACATTTCATTAGCTTTTGATTTCAAGAAACAAAAGCCATCTTTCAAAGAATATCTCATCACTTTTTATCTGAGATAAACCCTCTGATGTAATTTTCCCAAGAAAATGCTATCTAAATATTTTGCAAAACACTCTGACACAACTTCAGAAAGAATTCAAATAGAGTAAAAACTTCAGATGTAAAACGAAACACGAGAAAAAAAAACATCCAAAATAACTGACTGCTACTTTCTTAATCCCTAGAAGGGTTGTGTTACACTATGTAGCAGAATCTAATTCAGTTTTTGCAAAGATATGTTTCAGAGATACGTAGATATTTTCAGCTGTATTTTCAAGAATAAAAAAAACTCATGCTAAGCTTAAAAATATGTTAGCACATGCATTGCTTATTCCTTTTCATCATAGAATGTTTAAAAATATAGTGCTGATGCTTAATATATCAATTGATGATTAAAATAAAATGGAGTTTTTTGTTTCGTATAGATGTCATAAAAAATCGATCTTATGTCCAATTACACGTTTTATTTTGAGAAAAATAGGATGTAGTGGGACCCACATAGCTCTGAGGTACAAGTATTGCTTCGAATGCTGGAGGTCGTGGATTCGACTCCCACCGAAGTCCTGGGTGTTATTTCTTTTCTTTGTGCTGTAAATCTTCCTTATGTTGTCTTATATGATAATAAAGAAGTCAAACTACCCGAGGCATGGCACCCCATATCATCATAGTGATTATTAACAACGACACGACTACAACAACATGATGCACTGAAATGATCAGTAGAATGTCGCATGAATTTCAATTGTGGTTGGAAATAAAAAATAGTAGTTTGTGTCATTAAACGATTTCCAATATTTCTGTTTTCCTAGAAAATATCAGCCTTGTAGGTTTTTTTTTTTTTTGTAAAAGTTAAGCTATAAATTTATCATTATTCGCGTATTGAGTGAAAACTAGACCTGCAATTGAAAACAAGTAGGCAGCAGTGAAGGCGCTTCGTGAAGACAAAAACTTTTTGAGTATCCCTGCTCTTGTTTGTACTTTTGTATAAATGATTAAAACCCAAAGTTGTAACTTTTTGTTCTGAAAATCTTCTTAGAAATTAAGCATCACATGACTTCCTGTAACACCAATTTCATGTTATTTCCCCATTATTGGAAAATTTAATGTGATTCAACAGTTAACTCTCTAAATATCACCAACAGCGGCCAATTTGAAACCAGATTCAAAAAACAAAAAATAAAAAAATCGCCAAATTTGTCGCCAGGTTGGCGATAAAACTTGGCGACCAAAAGACTGGCGATATATCGCCAAGTGTCCGCCAAATTATAACACCACTTAAGTTTGCATCGAAATTAGCAATGATTTCCCCCCAAAAATTCATGAAACACCCCCTTTAGAACAAACGAATGCAACCGAAACGGGAGGTAGACAACTAGATCCCACTTGGAGTCTACGTACCAAATTTCAACTTTCTAGGACATACCGTTCTTGAGTTATGCGACATACATACGCACATCAGCACATACGCACATAAATACGTACATACAGACGTCACGAGAAAATTCGTTGTAATTAATATTATTCGCGTGTCTATACGTTCTTAGGTACTTTTCCGCGTGTGGTCGAGTCGAAAAAAAAAAAAAAAAAAAACTCAATATTCATTCGGGTGTGAGTAAAATGGAAATTAAGGTCAATTTTTGAGTGAAAATTTTTTCGCGAATACAATACTTCCTTTTTTGTAAAAGGAAGTAAAAAAGGATAAAATCTATGGTCACAAAAAGCAAAAACTCATTTGTAATGTTAACCTACTTGTAAATAATGTCGATTTCCTTATGTAAAGGTGTCATTTATACGAACTTTTCTTTTTGAATTGCCTCAATGACGGTCGGGTGTTCTTTCGGAGTAGAGAAACCATTCACTTCATCAAACACAAATAGAAATATATTAAGTTCTACATCTTTAATTATCATTGCTAAGGGAACCTCCATGTTTGTTAAGAAGATAGATCTTGTTATTATTCCTTTGAGTTATTTCTGTGATTAAGTAGATATCTCAATATCAATAAACGTACGAATAAGCGTCATCGTTTATTATAAGAATGTTACCATTAATCATACAGTAAAACTAGCCCTTAACCTCAAAAGAATTGAAAACGGGTCGTCGTTCAGTAAGGTGAAAACGCCAAAAAGTGCTTAAAAATGTTTTTTTTTCCTATATTCAACCAATTGAGGATTGATAAATTTGCACAGGCCTATCTCTTAGGCAGTCAGAACTGGAATTTTAGAGCCCTTCGTCCACTACGAAGCTGAAGAAAGCCTTTAGACGGTAAATAACCATGAGTGCGGGAATTTACAAAAATTGCTTTTAAGCAGCCTATAATTTTTTTTTCTCAATAAAGGCGTGGGTATATTTAACTTCCCTCGGGTGTCCAAGGATAGTAATATGGCGAAAAAATGAATAATCAAGTATTCAATACGAAAATCGGTTTTGATCAGCACCGAAAACTAAAGAATTCAAGATTTATTTTTTCAAAACACTGTACAAGAAAAATGTCCTTTTGTGTCCTCTTAGAAATTGATATTAATTAATCATAAATGGTCTGTAGAAAGATAAGCTGCGTAAGCCTGCGAACTTTGGACCCTGAGCCCAAACAAATCCAAAAAACCTGTTAATTACATGCCTGTGTAAACAAACAAGAGAGGTTGAAAAACATTTTTAAGCGCTTTTTGCCGTTTTCGCCCCACTGTGCGTCGGTTTGAATTTATGACAAAAATTCTCCATTGTTGGTTAGAAATCAATTGCATGCTAGCAAAAGAGAATTTTTTTAACGTTAATACAGTTCCCGTGACGAGTATCCCACCTAGTTGAACGAGATATAGTATGATATCCCGTTTTCAACAAGATATCCTAATTTTTATTATATCCTCATAAACAGTTAAATGGGGATTCAAGAATTCTTTAAATGAAATCCTAGACAATACTCAGTCAGTATTGGTAGGTGGAACCGTTGTCAGCTTTGACTATGGCATGACTGAAACTGCGAGTCGCATCATCATGCATAACAACACTACTATTAAGGACTTTTAATTTTCGAGTATGATCCACGGTGTTGCTGTTTAGATTTATTTTTTGTTGTTTCTATGCTATTTACTAAGGGAAATAAAACTTATTATTAGGCATCAGGGTCACTATGATCAACTTTCTGTTTTAGAAAATGAAATGTTTTCGAACTTGAATCTCAAATATTAATGCTACCATGCTATAACTCTCTAAAAGGAATTTTTAACCAAACGTGATACTTACGTAAACATCTTTTTACCAAGGCGCAAATCTACTTCTTTTGCAATAAGACTCACCGCCGACGGGATCCAGTTAATTTTCCATTAATTTAAAGAATCTTACTTTATCCTAGCTGAATTTAAACCAGTAGGAATGCAACTAAGTTTGGCTCTATTAAGGCAATTTTATTTTATTTTTTATGGTTAATTGGTTCAAAAATAAAATTAATGCTAGTTTGAAAACTATTTAGAAAAATATTTTTGCAATAAACAAGCATGTAAAAGGTGACATAATTTGCGTACAGAACGTGGGGGGGGGAGGAGGAGGGGAATAATGTATCGACAGAAGAATAATGGTGAACAGCTCGAGTTTTCTCTTAACTTAACCACCAAAACAATTTTCAAATCACTTCTTTTTTGGAGAACACTTTTACGGCTCTTTCTCCGCAACAGCAAAGAACCCTAAAAAAATAATCATGAAACCGACGGTGTATATTTATACACCAGATACATTCTGCTCTATTCATAAGTTATATGAAATATGATACTTGTGATTCATTTTAATATTTCTCTTCTAAAAATTGAAACTCCTTTCGAGTATAAACATTCCTTCAAATACATCTCTCTTCTGATTCAGTTCAATATTCTCCGAAAAAGCCTATCCGAGTATATTCTGATAAACATGGTTTTGTGTTTCCAAAAATAGACACAATTGGGTGTAGAGTTCTTATGAAAATCTATCAGCGAAATAAAGCTAGAAGGGTTGATTTTTTTAAAAGTCACATCTGTTCAAAGTCTATTTCAGCAGCTTAATTTGATTTTGTATTTTATATTAGAACAATATGCTTCATATATTAGTTACATTTCAACAGAGGGTTATACCCTGAAAACTGAATTTTAAACCTACAATCTTCCATAAAGCATGTTTGAAGGAACTGGATTTCTTTCTTATGGAATGCTTTGCTAGAACTCATTTAAACAAAGCATGAGTATATTTCTTCATTTCAGGCCCTGAATGGTTTTGTTTTCCAAAGAATCAATTTTAATTTTTCTACTTCTTAAAAAGCAGAAAACAATATCAAAACTGAGATTTAATCCCGTTTGTAACATTTGAGCATAGATGAAATTTTTTTACCGTTATTTTGATCGACCCATTTTCTCACAATTTTTAAAATAATTTTGATAAAACGCACGCGTGATCAGACTTTTGAGCACTTTCTATCAGTTTTTCACGAAGCAATAAATCTGGTTGTGCAACTTTTATCATTGTTTATTAGCACTCTCAACACAAATTCAGGTTGGAATTCAAATATTTTTTTTCTGCCTCTCAGAGTGGAATTTGACCTAAAGTTCCTGTGTACATTTTGGTCATCTGGATGAGTACTATCACCCTCCTTAGTTTATAAAAACAATTTAGAATCACCTTGTACACACTAGCTGACCCGCGCGGAGAATTAGCGCTCGGATTTCGCAGCACTGTTGTAAAAATACCACGTAAAAACACAATAGGTAAATATTAACGTATTCACAAGGCAGAATATTTCTGGACTCGATTAATCACGAAATAATTGAAAAAAATGCTTAAAATCTCAGTTTTCCCTAGTGCAACATAGTCTCCCTGTGTGCCTACTAAGTGTATGGTAATTCGTCGACTAACCAAACTAAAATAAACGTTTTCTTTTCTGATTTTAAAATAAGTCAACATTTTTTAAACGTTGACTGTCATTTAACCAATCGAAAATATACAGGGTGTTCCGTTTTAACCGGCTAGACCTTTATTTTCACAAACGTTAGTCCTAGATGCATACTTCCAACAGCAAAAATGTTCAAAATGAGATAGAGGGTTAAGATGTCGAAAGTTTGAAACAAAAATAAAAATGAGTCAATAAGTACATAATGTAACTTTTTATACGGGCCCCATGTCCCCTAACTTGTGTTTAGGGAAATAAACTCCATTGAAAAATAGTTCCAACACAAAAAGTTTGAAATTAGTACGACCAATATTCACCGAGATATGAAACGAAGCGTTTCGTGACTTTCACCACTTTTCACTCGCTGTCAATAGTACCTTTTGGGGAAAATATTACGGTTAAGAAGTGTTTAAAATTATATGTGTGCATACAGTTTTCATATTGTTCGAGGATTTGTATTGTGTTTTTGCGTATCACGTCATAACATTTGCGTTTATTTTTGAATAGCAATGAAAAATATAAATATTTGGTTCTTCTTACCTTGACGACATGTCATTCTTCTAAAAGGGCGATAAGTTCCAATCTCATCTTCTTTATGGTCCCTTAAAACTTTAAACTGGAATAGATTTTTGAGTTTCGTTCGCACAAATGTCAAATTTTTTGTGTCAGTAATAGTTTTCAATGAAGATTATAGCTCTATATATTAGTTAGGGGATCTAGGGCCCGTATAAAAAGTTACATTTTATATTTGTGACTCATTTTTATTTTTGTTTCAAACTTCCAATATCTTAACTTTGCTTCTGATTTTAAACATTTTTGCAATTGGAAGTATACATCTAGGACTAACGGTTGCGAAAATCAAGGTCTTGTAGGTTAAAACGGAACACCCTGTATGTTTACGTTTCTGATTTTAACCCAAATGTGGTTTAGAATCCTGCAATCAGTATATATTATACATTCATGGAAACTTGGATGAGAATCCTACTGATAAAAATAAGTCAAAAGTTTAGAACATTTGGAGTCAAAAAAATAAGTGTATTAAAAAGAAAAAAAAAACATGTTCAAGCAAAAAAAAAAAATATCGATACTTTGTCGTCATTGTCGCATCATATTTTGCTAGAATTACAGTTCTGATCCTTTCACGCACGGAATTCACCAGCTGTTTACATTCATCGACACTGATAGTGCTCCATGCGCTTTTCAGTGCAGCAGTGAGCTCAGTTTTGTTAGTGGGAACTAAGTCCTGGAACCTGTTTCTTTACACGATGCCAAACGTTCTCTAACGGATTGAGATAAAAAGAGTTTTCTGGCCTGTTAAAAACCGAAATCTCCTTTTCTGTTAACCATGCAAGAGTCGATTTCGAAGTATGACACGATGCGGAATATTGCTGAAACATAAATGCGTCATTGCATAAATCCCGAGAGGAAGATATCACGTAGTATTTCAACAAAAATTGATACATTGCAGAGTTTACATGTATTCTTGAGATACATGTTTCCGTGAAAAGGTAAAACGCAGTATCTGCAAACTTTTCATTGCAGATCTTTAAATGTATTTACTGATGTAAGAAACAATTTTGAAAATGAAGTTTTCGAGGATTCACTTTAGTTTGTGTTAAGCTCGGGCAAGTTTTACAAGATTTTTAGCAAATTTACTTAAGTTACTTTTTAGTAAGTAGGTTCTTCTATATTCCTTTTAAACCTTTGAAACATTCGATCGTGTTATGAAACGTTGATTTAATCTAAGGTAAATTGCGTTTTTTTTTGAAGCAATGATATTTTTTTAAAACAACAATACACGATTTCTTTGTTTCAAAAATATCGCTCTGGCCACACATTTTCTGGACAAGACTAACGGTATATTTTTTGAGTGCCAAGTTTGACTTTTGTCAAAGCGTATCGGTTAAAAGAAATGCAACTATTTTCTGGATCATTTCACAGTATTTTGGACATTTATATAACATGATTTTTTTTTGCCATAACCATTTAATATACTGTTTGATTAGCACGTTATTTTATTTTGTGTTTGTCCTACTAACACAAAAACTCAAGTTAATACAATGTGCTAATCAAACAGTAAATTGAATAGTTATGGAAAAAAAAGTGTCATGTTACGGACTCGACATGTGTCTAAAATACCGTGAAATGACCCTTCAGTGATTTTTTACAATTTTTGGATTCAATAACACTTTATGGCGCATTTAACATTAACAGCATGTGCGAAGATGGATATACATTCATAATTATTAAACACAACGGTTTTTAAATGGAGTTTTTCTGTTATTCATAACTTGTCGCTTATTTTTATCCTAAAATACGCCAAAAGCAGTTTTTGAGTCAAAAAATTTATTAGAAAAAATCTTTTAAACCTTAAGAATTGATCGTCGCTTCTGGAATCTCATCCATGTATTCCAAAATATGTTGACATGGCGAAAGAAAAAACCAGAGCTTGCGACTCAAGTTTTTCGTTTGTTCAAAGCCTTGATCTCTTAATCCACACTGTGAGGTTTTTTTTCTTCTTGGGAAATATTCTCAGGATTAAGATAGATTGCTAGGAATTTCCTAGATTATCGCCAATCATTCTCGCCTACGTATTTTTCTTTTTTTTTTATATGGCATCATTAATGTGTGGAAGCTAGATAAATTCAAAATTCAAGTTTATAAGTTTAATATAATTGTATACAATTTACATTATTTTTTTGTAATCATAGGACATAAAACAATCGCTCCTATAATATTTTGGCTTAAAAATAATAATTCATAAATGAATGTAAAGAGTTTGCTAGTAAAAATTTAACCAACACCAATTTAATTCCGCATAAAAAATTGTTCTTATAAAAAGTAGTAAATCTTTTTTATGTTAGCTAATATTTCAATAATTATAAAATAATAATAGAAAAAGTATTAGCTACTGTTTGTTGTGTTGTTATACTTCGAAAGATTTTAAATACATATTATGTAATAAACACATTGGTTTCAAAAACAGTAAAATGTAGCTATTCTTCTAGTGTATCTTAATGATGTATACAGCGTGATCCGAACTAATTAGAATTTTCAAATCTTACAATTTTTGAACTATTTACAAAAATAAATAAATAAATAAATAAATAAGTAAAAGATGCAGATTGCACAGAGTTGCTAAAAAATAAAGGGGATGCTTGTTTATGACGGAAAAAATATTTTTTTTTAGTAGTTACATTTTTGACTAAAATGTGCTAGAAGTGTTTTATGTGTAATACAATCTTATCATGCGTGAAAGAAGCAAACAAATTAATTTCATATTATCTAGGCTCCCTAGCTGTCGTTTTGATTTTACTTTAAGAAAACCTTTTTTGATAACAATTTTCAAAGATTCAAGAAAACGAATTGTAAACGAATTTAGATTACATTTTATCTGTAATTTCTGTGCATTCTATCTTTACGTGATGGAGTTATATTAGAAAACTTTTTCAAAAAGGAAGAATCCAGAAGAATGGCTCCACGTTTTCCATATCTCATACCTTCTGACTTCTGGTTGTGTGACTATTTGAAGTCACGTGTGTTTAGAGATCAGCCGAGCTCTTTGACCCAGTTAAAAAAACCTATGCGCCAGCATGTGTCAGTTTTAGCCTACGAAGTGTTTTTAAACTGTTTACAGTAAGTTTTGAATCGTCTGTGACTGCTGTATTTCTAAATGATGGAAAACATTTTAAACAGCTGTGAAATTGAAGCATTTTCATTGATCAAAAATAGCTATATTGCAAGGACAACAACAACATCACGGGACATATTCTACAAGAGGGACACTAGTTTCCCATCTGGATACAATGTTTATTTTGTACCAACTCAAGGGGTAAAAGCGCTTCAAGCACACTCCTCCTGCCGTCACCAACGGCTAAATCTTATTCTCTGCCGTTCCGGCAGCTGGTTCGGTTCCTGAACCCTCCTTACGGGTAGGACAGGACCTACCCGTATTGATCTTCCACTTTTGATTTTCTCTGTACATATTGTAAATAGTCACTCTTTTGTTACAATTTTAATTATCCTTCATTTCATAACTTTAAAACTACTTCACATGTACATGAAATACACCGCGAACTCAGTCATTTCCAGCCGAGGACTGCAGTTTCGTGCTTATTAGCACTCATCACCCCGGCATAGGAAAGTGACTGAGCTGGAGATGGAAAACTTCTTAAGGAAGCCAAGAGGGCCAAACAAACTGGTAGCTAATGTAGAATTAGCACAGACCAGCCGAGCAGTTTGTTTGGCCCTCTTGGCTTCCTTAAGAGGTTTTCCATCTCCAGTTCAGTCACTTTCCTATGCCGGGCTGATGAGTGCTAATAAGCACGAAACTGCAGTCCTCGGCTGGAAATGACTGAGTTCGCGGTGTATTTCATGTACATGTGAAGTAGTTTTAAAGTTATGAAATGAAGGATAAATAAAACTGTAACAAAAGAGTGACTATTTACAATATGTACAG
Source organism: Uloborus diversus (assembly GCF_026930045.1). NCBI lineage: Eukaryota > Metazoa > Arthropoda > Arachnida > Araneae > Uloboridae > Uloborus > Uloborus diversus. The sequence continues at coordinate 11,777,256 of NC_072740.1, forward strand.
AGAAAATCAAAAGTGGAAGATCAATACGGGTAGGTCCTGTCCTACCCGTATTGATCCTGTCTTGATGAGTGCTAATAAGCACGAAACTGCAGTCCTCGGCTGGAAATGACTGAGTTGGCGGTGTATTTCATGTATTTCTGCTTTGGCCCTGGCTAATGGGCGGCAATTTACTGAATTTACTTCACATGTGCCTGTAAATATGTATATACACAAATGGCCCTAAAAAGATTCCCTTTTTTTATATATATTTTTTCCTCCTTCTTCCCTCACACCTACAATGATCAGTTCCATCGATGACTCAATCCCCTCACACCCGGCAAAAGAGCTCACGCTTTCCACCGAGATCTTTTTCAGTAACTAGTATATGAAGAGATTTAATATACATGATATATGAGCTAGGATCCAGTAAAAATTCTTCACGTACTGAACATTCTTGTTTATGTAATTTAACCCTTTATACTACGAACTGTGTTTTAACACGCTATTATTCGCTGCTCCGAATACATTCAAGTATTTTATGTGAGGGTCTTGTGTGGATAACGTGTGCTTGATGTCTAAAAAATGTCCAACGCAGGGCCGACGAGAGGCATTGTCAGCTTAGACAGAAACTAGGGACCGGCCCTTGGTGGGGCTTGGGTCAGAACCTTGAGTAATTTAAGGTTTAAAAGTTTTATGGGGGAAAAAGGTGACCCGGCGACCAAACTGACAAGGCGTCTACTTGGCCTCGACGAACGAACTTTTGAAATAGAAACGGATGTCGAATCAGCCAAATAGTAGTGCAAAATGTTCAGAACGAATAGGCTATAAACATTTTTTTAGAAATCAAGAATTGAGGAAACCTACAATTCTATCGTGGTTTTTTGATTCAAAATAAAATTCTTATTATGATTTTTAAATGATAAACAATTATGCAAGCTTCTGGATGAAGTTATTAATCTAAAATATTAATTTGAGACTGTCTTGGTACGGACCAGTTCATATAAACTGGAAGGACATATAAATAAATAGTAGTGTAAACAAATGTTTAGATTTTGAACTAAACAAAAAACCATCTTCCAACTCTACTTATCTTACGAAAGACTATAGTTTACTTATTTTTGTTCCTTCTGCTCTGCAAATTATGAATGATATGGCCTTGATACAGCCTTGAATGAAAGCTAAAATTCATAAGATTTATTTTTGTTGAAAACCTGCATTCTGCTTAGTTTCTACTAAAGAGAAAAATGACTGAAAATAAAGTATCAAGTTCACGTTGTTTTGATAAATGGTATATTTGAATGAATCTAATCTGTATAATAAATATGTCACTCATTTCTTGCACTTATTTAATGCTGATTTACCATTTCAAGCTGACAAAAAAGAAAAAGTCGTTCTTTTGTTTTAGCGGATAGCATAAAAACGGATATTTTTTTTTTACTAAGCAAAGAATAAAGTGTAAGAGCAAAATGTTTGAAAACATTTAAACCATGCATAGATTTAGAGGTGTCCTTTCCGAAAAATGTGTCAGATTATGCAGAAATATGAAGGTAGCTAAATCTTAAGCTATATAAGCTGGTCATTTGTCTTGTATACTAGACTAAGTGAGTTGATACATAATTTGTACAAATTTTACATAATTAAGAACTTGTGACAATTACTTAATGCAACTCAATGAAAAAAATAAAGGCTTTTGCTACCTTAATATTATTTTCACTTTGATATCTTCCGCTTGGGTAAAGGAACAAGAGCTGTGAACTTTTTGAAGTTCAAATAGATAGGTAAAACTTCTAAATCATTTAATTCAGATTAATTTATTTATTTTGTAAGGCAGCTTAATAAATGGAATGATTATAGTTGTCCATGAAACTGAATTCATAACTTCAGATTTTCGCTAAGAAGAATGGAATGACTTTTAGCTTGCCTTGGAGTAATTTAAAAAACCATTAAATTACCACTTGGATTTAGCTCAGAGAGCACTAGAATTGTTTTAAGTCAGCAATAGTGTAGTTGACCATTTAGTTTATCTGTCATTCATTTCCCTTGCACGCACCTTTATAGAATAGATTGACTTGAAGTCCAACCAGCGAGTCGGAGCTAGTAAAACTAGCTTCAATGAAAGCGTGGAAAATTTCATTTATTAGACATTATATCAAAAATCGAAATGATTTGGAATAATCCATGGCATTCCAGATAAGTTTATTCTCGCTTTTTGTTTAATTGTTCAGTGGAAGACTGTGCACCTTCTTTCCTTAATTATAAGGAAATATTTTCTTTTCTTGGAGTATAAATGCTTAATTTTGTTTGAAATAGCAAAAAAAAAAAAAAAAAAAACCTTTCGAATTTTCAAAATTAATTTAAATTCTGAAATTTTGAATTCAAATTATGTTTTTTCGCAATCACGAGTTGCAACAGGGCCCTACTCATTGGGGGCTATTATTTCTAGAAACAGCTCCTGTCTCCCCAAGCCTACCCCTCCTCCTAGGCGGTTCCGTGTGTATAGTTGTGTGTGTGCGTGCAGGCGTGTGTGTATATGTAGGCACGCGTGCGTGCATGTGTAGGCTTGTGTGTGTGTGCGTAGACCTGTGTGTATGCACGTAGGCGTATGTGTATGTGTGTAAAGGCTTGTGTGTATGAGCGTGTGTGTGAGTGTGTATGAGCGCGCATGTGTGTAGGACATGGACGCCTCCGACCAGGAAAAGCGGATAGCTCAGGACCGGAGCAGCCGCGCCGCGCCACCTGCAGGGGCCGGTGGGCAGTGGTGCTGGTGTCCCTGGTCCAAGCTGAAAAAGGAACCAGACGCCAAGGATGGTCAAATGAAAGCAAAAAGCAATCGTGATTGCTCAAAAAAACTTTAAAAACATTTGCTTTGTCAGTTTACATGATTACAAGAGTTAAAATATTTTCACATATTTTAATAGCATCAAAAGGAACGTACCAAGCAAAACGACAATATTAATGCTAAAAAACATGCTTTGATCCTCAAACCAGTACTAAAATATGTAATTTGTTCATCAAAAAAAGAGAACTGTTTAACGTACTTATATCTTTCACAAAAAAATACTAATTATTATTGCTACAAACGTATTTTAAAAACCCTGAAAAGTCTTTGTAGTACTAAAAAATAGAGAAGGTAAAAGAGAAAGAGGAGAATAGAAAAACTGAAACATAAATAAGATTGTATTGCAAGAAATGTTCAGTCTTTTGTGCATTTACTCAAAAGTTTCAATGCGTTTTGAAACCATCAGATCATCTTTAAACAACGAAGAAATGAGTGAAAAATTTGATCAAATGAAATACTATTTTCAACTTAACTTTCTCTGTATACTTATGGATCTCAAGAAATCACCATGCATACTGAATATTAAACATCCCCTGTTTTATGAATATGTTACTCGCAGTAATATAAAGTTTCCAAAAGACGAGATAAAAACTTTTTTCCTCCTGCATTCCATTCTTCCTAACGTTTTAAATCAAACGAAGCAAAATTATGTAAATGGTTTTAAAGAGCGTTCGTAAAGTTTTCTGGCTTCAAAAGTGCTAAATTTTTCGAGTAGAAACTATTCAAGGAAGAATGGAGAAACATATAGTGCAGACAGAATTCTACTTTTTGACAAGTTGCAAGAGTTTTGCAAATTGTCAAAGAAAGAAAGAACCCTAGAAATTTTGTTCTTGGTCGTGATGGTTAAATTTAATTTGTTTGCAAACGTTGAATTATGGCCGTGAAATATCGGTCAAATGATAGGTTTTTATCAGTATTGTAGAATTTCTTTTGCTTATTTCTTCTGATACTGTGATTTTCTTTAATAAGTTCGTTCTTTCACTTTTTACTTTTATCGTTTTTTATGCTCCTTCGCGCAGATTTTAAGAAATCCTTTACCTATTTATTTGCATGGTAACATACTTTTACATTGTCTTTCGTATCTTACTTGTGTTACGAATAAATTGTAGTACCAGATCTTTGTATCTTCAGATTATTCTCTATTATCGCTATTATCCATTTGCTGAACAGTGTTAAAGATGTCCTCCATTATTGAGCAATCATGAATTACTCATCATTTTCACTTGATCGTAGAATGACGTCCGTCCTTTGATTTTATTTTTCTATGCTTATAATGCAGGCGTCCATGAACCTCCGGATCGAATTATTCATAAACGACCTTCTCGACTTTACACAAATCCTTTTTACAAGAAAACAGTATCCAGCACATAACATCCAGCTCCTGGCATTTATTTGAATTTTGACGTCAAGAATTCAAATTATGGTTGTGACAAAAGCCATAAATAGAAACAAGAAACCCGACGAGTAGGGTCCTGTGGCGATTCGTGACTGCGAAAACTATAATTTGAATTCAAGATCTCAAAATTCAAACTTATCTTTTTAATATTATTACGTTCACTTAACAATTTATCAGTAGGTTGTACTATTTATGAGAAATAAATAAACAAATTTTCAAATTTACTTTCAATGTGAAATCGCTAAAGATTTTGGCGCCATTTCCTCCACTATATTACTGCTATATTTTGCTAAATTGAATACTAATGGAATTGCATAATAAAAGTTAAAGTTCTTTTTTTTCTTTGCTTGAGAGCTCTTAACCAGTAAACATATTAGTGTCCACTAGTTTTCGCTGTTTGCATTTAAGGCTTAAAGCATAAGGTTTTCCTTTCCGCCTCAAACATTACAGGGAATTGAATGCAATAAATCATACTTGTTTCCATCAGCTAATTATAATAAGCTGAATAGGTGTGTATCAAACAATTTGCCCAACTAATATTGTTTTAGGGTAATTTGTGACTCAAACTCAACTTTTAGTTACTTTATCGTATACGATGTAGAGATATTTTATAGCATAGATGTAATTTGTTTCACCAGGTGCAGAGTTATTATGTGGAACATTCTTTCACTGCTTTGGAGCCGTTGTACAATAAAGATAGATTTACTCGAGTGCTACGAACTGAAATTTTGAAAAATCTAAAATTTTAAAGAGTAATGCAAAGACTTTTGATGTTCAATACAGCTGACATAATCCACTGCTAATACACTGCAGCGAAGAAATTTGTATACTAAGAGTTAATGCACGTGTTTTGAAGCAACAAAGATTTTTTTTTCTGTGGAAAAAAAATTCAAAACTAGTGGGCATTTCTGTCTACAGCTGCGTAATTTTACATTTGAAGAAGTCTCTGCTACTCCGAAGCGTGAAGACATGTATTTTTTCACAACAAAAATAGATTTAATATGCTGCTAAAACATAGTTTCTGTTGCATTTTATATGAATCTGGTATTAACGCACTTTGCTTAGTCATAATCATACTGAAGACTTAGGGTAACTGCACCAGTAACAGACATCGCTCTCAGGTTAACTCACTTTTCTGAGCCTTTTAATGTTAGACTTTTTAACTATTTTTCTCTCATGCAACTACATCTCATCTAACGTTTGGCTGCTTCTGGATCCTCTGAGTTACTTATTTCTACTTTTATTTGCTCAATTTCGAAAAAAGGTCCCATCTCCAGTAACAGACACCGAAAATTCCGATGATACCCAGATGAGTAATGGCCAGAATTCCCCTTTTCTTTTCAAAATGTGCATAAGTTCTTTATTTTTAGATCTAAAACCTTATTCAATTCAAATGAACATGAAACACCAGCAAACCTCGTGGTTCACAACCTTCCACCACTGCATTGTAAGTACCAACTGGCTCATAAAATTCACTCTGATAACACTAGATGGTTTCACGGTATTCATGGGTCTCAGCAACGTCAGTTTTACCCGCCTAAAATTCTTATTATTTTAATCTATACTTACGACTGTCTATTACTGGTGCCATTACCCAATATGTGTTTTAAACAAGGACTACCAAAACAGTTCCAGCTATGTTTTGCAATGATTTACGAAAAATTTTATCAATGAAAAAAAAAAACCGTTTCAAGAATACGATAAGGTTCTTTAAATAACTGTACGGTATTTCAAAACAACAGTGTGTACAACTGACTTATCAAAAGAAACACATCGATAAAAAAAGCGATGATCAATTAATGACTCGCATATTTTTACTTCCTTTTACAAAAAAAGGAAGTATTGTATTCGCGAAAAAATTTTCACCCAAAAATCGGCCTTAATTTAAATTTTGCTCACCCCCAAATGAATGTTGAGACTTTTTTTCAACCCGACCACTCGTGGATATGTGCCTAGGAACGTACATATACCCTAAATATTCATTTTGACAATCTCCGAGTTAATTACAACGAGTTTTCTCGTGACGTCTGTATGTACGTATGTATGTGCGTATGTGTGTATGTATGTCGCATAACTCAAGAACGGAATGTCCTAGAAAGTTGAAATTTGGTACGTACACTCCTAGTCGGGTCTAGTTGTGCACCTTCTTTTTTGGTTGCATTCGGATGCTCCAAAGGGGGTCTTTTGCCCCTTTTTGGGGTTAAATCATTGTTAATTTCGATGTAAACTCAAGTGGTGTTATAATTTGGCGGACACTTTGCGATATATCGCCAGTCTTTTGGTCGCCAAGTTTTGTCGCCAACTTAGCGACAAATTAGGCGATTTTTCAAAAAAAAATTTTTTTTTTTAAATCTGGTTTCAATTTGGCCACTGTTGGTGATATTTAGAGAGTAAACTATTGAATCATATTAAAACTGCCAATAATGAGAAAATGACATTAAATTGGAGTAAAAGGAAGTCATGTGATGCACACATCAGCTCGTTTTCATTTATAAAGCAGCTGTGTAAGACACCATGTAAAATACATTTGAATAAAATTTTAAGCTTGTAAATAGTTTTTATTTAATACTAGCTGCGTCGTCATGAATAGGAAAGCGTGGATGGAAACCAAAGGATAGCAACACATTTGTATGTGTGTAGAGATGGAACAACCTAGATGCAACGGTTTGATTCGTTATATTTCGAAAAATATTTCACTTGTATGGTAATTGATATTGCTCGTTTATTTTATTTTCATATTGCAGTAATGCGCAACGTATCAGCTTTCATAAAATATGTATACGAAACATTTGAACCGTTTACTAAAATTACTACCTTTAACTAAAATTTTGTCTGTAAATTAATCATCAAAAATTTTTAATTATCGTTTGTACATAAGTTTCAAATTAGCAACTGATAACAAATAAATTCTTGAACTTTAAGAATACTGAATAAAAACTTTTATAAGAACCAGTGCCAAAAAAAAAAACCTTAATAACGATGAAGTTAATGCATGTAATTTACATTTACCGAACACAAACTATTTCATTTTTATTGATTAGAATATAACCAATAAATTCAACCCCTATTGTTTTACCATTGTTATTGTTTTAGCGAAAGAAAAATAAAACTGCATTTACCCTAAAGGGTAGTCAGTAAATCTCATTTAATTGGGTAAACGATGCAAGACGTATATTGAATGTTTTTTCGGATTTCACCGGAAGGATTGAAAACATTCTTGCAAATAACGAGCCATATCAAGGAAATTGGATGCAGCCTAGTGTTTACTTTGATACGACTCATTATTTTCCAGAACTTCGAGTATGCTAGGAAAAAACAGAGTTGTTCGCTAAGTTGGTATAACGTATTTGCTAAATGATATGTCTTACTTATACGGTTGTTTTTACGTACGACCAATATATGATAATGTAGAATTTTTGAAATTTGTGTTAATTTCGTGAAGAAGCTTTAAAAATAATTTCTTTATGAAAAAGAAAATTTATGACACTAGATGCTGAAACATAGAACCAAATGTTCATTGCATTAACGCTTCATTGAAAACCATCCGATGGGCAAGAAAAAATGCAAAAGTTTCTTTTATATCCAGAAATAGGCCACTCTAGAAATAAAAAATTCGAATATTTTGATGATGCAAAAAGAAATAACCATATTGAGAAAAATATTTGTAAAGTATCGTCTGACGAAGACAGGATAGCACACAGTGTTCTTAAGCCGGGATATCCACCTGGGATTATGTATAAATATATCTATGGATTGTCTCAGTTAAATGTTTCAGAACTTCTAAGAGGGCTAGGATGCATCCTGACAACTCGAAATCATATGAGGTAGTGAGAAGCAAAGGGATGCAAGTGGCAAAATTAAAAATTTGGAGATAACCAGTACACATGGTAGGGGAACCTCTCCTCTGACTTGGGCAAGAGATGGTACTAGTAGCCCTGGTAGGTGCTGCTGTATAGCATGATTTAGAAAAAAAAATCAATGAAAGCCTACTTAGGATCTGATCTTTAAACTTGTTTTACTCGAAACTTAAAATAGTCCACTTGCATCCCTTTGCTTCTCACTGCCTCATATATGATACCAGCTGTTCGTTCTGTGATGTTGGATGAACCTTTTCCTTCAGATAATAGTACTTTAACGATACAGGAATTCTTTCCTTCTGAAACCAGATTCATCGAATACTGATGGAGGATCAGTGCATAACTCGTACCAGAAGTTTTTAGCAATTTGTTATTCCATCTTGTTATCCCATATTTGTTCATACCATTCGGTGTAAAAGATGGTTTGGGCTTACACATCTTTACAGATAGTAACTACTCTCGTAACAGAAGCTAAAGACATAACTGCTTACCTCCTTTACAAAGAAACGCCACAAAATTGTTTGCCATCAATAGCCCTCGTAGCCCTGGTAGGTGCTGCTGTATAGCATGATTTAGAAAAAAAAATTCAATGAAAGCCTACCTAGGATCTTATCTTTAAACCCTTTTTATTCAAAACTTGAAAATATTCCACTTGCATCCCTTTGCTTCTCACTGCCTCATATAGCAATGCGGGGTCGGAAATGCTTTCCCAACCCGAAGCATTTGAGATATGCCGGGAGTGTTCTAGACTGGTCCCATTCGCCGAAGATGAGAGGTGTGCATTGTAGCCAGCGGAAAAAAATCAAACACTTGCTTTGACCCATGTGCCTTTTGCTTTTTTATATATATTATTAAAAATATTTTCCACTTATGGTCTCTTTCCTTTATGGTGCTTCTATGTACAGGGTGATTATAATTAAAGTTCCACTTTCAAAACGCTGTAAAAATAAAACCACTGGTCAGAATGACGTCAAATTTGAACGGAATATTAACGAAGACGGGGGAAACGTATGGCAGGAGAAAAATAAATAGTTGGAATTTTTAGCAATAGATGACGCTGTAATCATCATAATTTAATTAAATCGGTTTTTAATTGTCCTGAGGCCAAAAACCGCAGAAAAAGCATCAGTAAAAATCAAATCGGTCGTTAATTTTCGTGAGACTGGCGCAAAAGATGTTCAATGTGCTGTCCCCCGCCTGTTTTCTAAAACAAGTTGAAATCGAGAAACAGTTGATCGAAGTGTTTCCAGGGTCACGTTTAGAATGTGTTGCGCAATGCGTGCCTTCAGCTCAGCAAAATTTGCAATCGGAGCATTGAAAACAACAGCTTTCAGATAGCCTCATAGCCAGAAGTCATACGGGTTAAGATCAGGTGATCGGGACGGCCAGGCTGTAGGGAAATGGCAACTTCAATGAGTCGTGCGCATGACAGGTGTTTTGATTTACATATTTTGACACCTGCAGAGCCATCTATTGCTAAAAATTAAAACTATTTTTTTTTCTTCTGCCATTCGTTTCCCGCCTTCTTCGATAATATTCCTTTGGAGTTTGACGTCATTCTGACCAGTGACTTAATTTTTACAGCGTTTTGAAAGTGGAACTTTAATTATAATCACCCTGTATATCATCGCTTAAGAAAAGCATTTCCAACCCCAGCTTGCTATATGATTGGCCAGCACCCTACCCTTCTTAGGAGTTCTGAAACATTTAAATGGGACGCTATGCATATTACATCTAACATGTAAAGTTAAACATTTCTCTGATATATATACAGGGTGTATCAGTACAGCAATTACTGACTTTCAGGGCAGATAGAGTACACCTAGACGATGAGAAACCACATAGCAATGCGCGGTCGGAAACGCTTTCCTGGCGCGGTAGTGACGACACAAATCACCAAAAAGACAAGACACGAATAAGAGAAGAAAACATGTTTGTTATCCTTGGTATAGCAAAAAACTGAGGAAAGAGAACATGAAAGAGCCAACGGTCGTCATCAAAATAAGTGTTCGAAATTGCGAACTCGGGAAGTGATGTATGCCTCACATCTCCGGCGAATTGAAGATCGAACGTCAAAGAGAGCGCGGGAACAAAAACCGCGTGTATGCATGCATCGTCATCTGATGCTTCGGTTTACGTAACGGCATCTATCGTGCACACCAGACAAAAACTTACCTGTATTTTTGCTGCATTAAAAATAATAAACATGTTTTCCCCTCTTATTTGTCCTGTCTTTTTTTGTGCTTTGTGCCGTCATTATCGCGAAGGAAAGCGTTTCCGACCATGCATTGCTATGTGATTTGACATCGTCTAAGTGTACTCTATCTACCCTGAAAGTCTGTAAACGCTGCACTGATATATATATATATATATATATATATAATATATACATATATATATACAAATGTTTAACTTTAAATGTGAGTTTAGTATTTACAGAAGCATTAAAATAAATATAATTACAAAACTATATTAATGCAAAGTTTAATTTTTGTAACTACTTGCTATGAACATTTTCGTCGCCTAATATAAACACGAACTCAAAACTAATACGCTTTACTTGATTGATACGAGATGAAATCTTTACTGAGAAATATTCTTTTAAAGAAAATTCTTTGTAAGAAGATGGATTCAATTAACAGTTGGAAGTAATCGCGCAAATATTTACCTTAAAGCTAGAGCCAAGAAAAATAAAAGTATTAATAAATCTTCCCTTAAGAAAACTTAAATAAAAGAATCGACTAATTTTTGGATTTAGGCGATTGGTTTTTTTTTTTTGCCTTAAAGTTGCTGACATTTTGATAGTAAACATTCATTCTTTACATGATTAAGTGTTCATTTATCATTATGAGTTAATTATTTCCAGAACGTGTAATTACATATCCGAGTGATTAATACTTTTGCTGAAGAAAGGACGGAAAGTTTTTAGTTTGCTAATTATAACTGGTGAGTTTATTTTTGCTACGAATTACACAGATCGTCCACCTTTACGTTATTAAATGAGGTGACGCAGAAACTAAACATAAAGTGAAATACGTGTTATTTAAAGCGACTGTGTCATAATGGGGGTTTTTTGTTTTTAATGTACATTATGAGGAGTGAGTTATATTTTGAACGCAAACCAATGCAATAAATTGTGAAAACCAAAGTGGATTGATTTTACGTTAGTAAGTTTCTTTTAACATCATGTTAATGAACTTCAGATAAGTCACTTAATGTTTCTTTTATGAAAGAGTTTTATTTTCACTTGCAATTGCTTTATGCATGGGAAGGTTTATTTTGTGCATGCGTCATGTTAGAAAAAAGAGAGCTTATGATGTTCTTAATTGATTTTTTCTGTTCACTAAAAAGTTTTGAACTTCTTTTCTTAAATGGAAAGAAAAAATCATCAATGATTATTTTACAAGGCTTCTATATTAGGAATATAGCTCATAGTTTATAAAATGAAAATTATTTCGATGACAAAATAATACAAATTATTAGCTTTATGTGGGATTCATATTGGTAACAAAATGGGTTTTTGGTAAACAGGAATAAAACGCAAAAGTATAACATTTAAAATTTCAAACCATTAATATACATATATCTCATTAGCTGCTTATGTTTTGTTTACATTGCCATACATATATATACAGGATTTTACCGAGAAGCCTCGTTGAAGGTAAATTCTGGCTGCGCTAGCGCATGCTGTTGCTCAACTCTAAATACATAGACACGTGACAATATTTATTGAGTAAGAAATTTTACGAGCGTAATTTTAAAATCATTTTAACTGTTGTGCTACATTCGTTTCAAATTTACATCTTGTGGTGCATATAAATTCGACTGAAAATTTGAATTAAAGCCTTATTTTTTTCTTGATCATCTCTTTTATGCAAGCAAAGAGGTTTCGATACTTCAAAGAAAACGTAAATGATGACAGAAATGTGAAGCATATTGCTGAAAACGAAATTTTTTCTCTGTTCTGAGCAGAGAAAGATGGACATCTATGATAGCATTACAATTAGATTGCTGAGTGAATTAAAATGCCCGAGTGAATTAATCTTTCGCTTGTCCGTTGTATGATTTAGTATCAGACTTAATACGAAATATTACTCCTTAAATTAAACCTGGCAACTAGACATTATAAATTACAATAATATTATTGTATCAACCAAAATCTTTATTCATGTTGAAATATTTGGGTGAACAGCAAACTACTCAGGTGGAACATGTAACGTTTAAGCATTTCATAAACTTTTTAAAATGATTGTAACGATGTTGACAACCATTTAACAAAGTTATTACCTATACATTTTGCATTTTCTATTTCTTGTTTTTCTTGAATTGACTGTTGTTATGAATTGTATTGTTTTTGTTTGTAGCAACTTTGCGCTGACAATACAGTACATTTTTGTGATAATTCTTACAATTTTATTTGAAATGTATCTCATGTTTTATATATATATATATATATATATATATATATATATATATATATATATATATAATTAAGCAAACAAAAATTCAAATATTAAACAAATTACAAAAATTAATGATGATAAAAAGGAAAATTGCAAACAGCTATTAAATAGGAAAAGATAAAGTATGAATCCAGAGCTCATCAGCCGTGGAGGATTCATTAATTATGGTCAAAAGATCAAAAATTTAACTATGAACTAAAAGAGAATGTTTAAGCTCCAGTACATGCAATATAGAGTAACATTGGGCAAAAGCACCACTAGCTAAACTAAAAACAATAAACTAGAGCTCAAACCTAAAACTAAAAGCAGGGGGTTTCGCCTCGATTAATTAGGAAAACAAGTTCCGATAATTAGCCATCCACCTTTTCCTATTTAATAGCTTTTTGCAAGTTTCCTTTTTATCATCATTAATTTTTATAATTTGTTTAATATTTGAAATTTTGTTTGCTTAATTTTATATTTACTTGGCTTTTTAGTTTTGGTTGCGCATCTATGGGCTTTTGGTGTGGTCTTTTCAATATTTTTCACTTTTATTATATATATATATATATATATATATATATATATATATATATATATATTTGTGTATTTCTAGGGGTATACCGCTCTATTGTTTATCACTTCTCAATGCAGTGAAAAACAATGGAGGCGGTGCATCCCCAGAAATATAAATATACTATAAAGCTAAATCATAAGCACACTTAAGTTCCTTTTAAATTTTAATTGCACTTGGGAATGAAAACTGAATGATAAAGGAAGGTCTTATACTGAAAAGCTGCGATGCAACTCTGACGATGCAACATACGATGCTTCCAATATTTTCATTCCTTTTTGCAGCGAAGAGTTTTTTCGGATATCGGGCTCATAGCAGTGAGTCCTATACTCTAGTTTTATAAGGAAAAAATAAGAAAAAAAATTGTATAACAAACTCCTAGGAAAAAAAGTTAGGTTTTCGATGATTTATTTTTATTATTTTAGGAGGAAATAACCTCATTAGATTCATAACTTGCTCCAAATGTTCATGCATTTGAACCTTTACGGCCACCCAGAAAAATTGTTTTTGTTAGTATGAGGCTCCTTGCCTATCAAATAAAAATAATGGCTAAGAAAATCGAAAACCGAAAAAAAAAAATGAAGGCACCATTTCCAACAAGTGGGACGTGATGGGGGGGGGGGGGGGGGGGGAAGAAAAGTGGTCATATTTGGATTCAGAGGGTCATTTTACATAAGAATCAGCAAGAATGGTGTGAGAAGTATTTTAAAAGGGGGCTTGTTTGCCAGGCAGTGAAATAATTGATCAAAATACTGAGAGTGCAACTTCTTCGAAGAAGAAAACAATTTGCAATTAATAATACATTTATGTAATAATTAGGGGAGACCGGGGCTAGTAGTGACAATTTCAGCATTTTTGATATTACCTTAAGATTTGAACTAATGTAAAACATTTAGTGCATCATATCATTAAAGTAAAACTTGAGTAATATATTTATAAAACAACTCTCAACATTTTTAACGTTTTTCATGACACAAAATGCAATTTGCGTAGCGTCTAGTTTTGTCTCAACTTGCCCCGTAGCGGGGCTTGACTTGGGCCACATTGTGATACATAAAAATGCGTACAAATGCGTTGTAACATGTACAAATTATACAAAAAATGCAATTACATGGGATATTTTAAGTTGAGAATGAAAAAAATTACTCATTTATAACGCTCTTAATACAAAAAAGAACGTCATCATATTTTCATGACTCTGTAAACGTAAAATAAAATAGTTAAATTATTAACACTTGTGAACTATTTTTTAGAGACACATTAAAAAAATGCCTTAATCAAAAAAGAAATAAAACGTTGGCCAACACTAATTTTCGACCGTATTAATCTTCGCCTCGGTACAACGTGTAGGCTAGGGTGTCCCAAAAAAATGAAAGTCTTTTTTTTTAAACGCATACCTTCTTATATTTTTCCTTTTATAACAAAACCATTGTAAAAAAAGTTTCATGCAATTTGAAGCAAAGTAACCCGTGCCGACTTGCGCCTAAAGGCCTAAACGTGCATATAGCACGTGTATTCATAAGCAAGCGAACGCTGGCGAAGCGATACTTTGTGAAGCTCAAAACAGCTGTAAATAGTGCACAGAAAACAAATGAAAACAGAAAAACATATGTTGAGAGGGAGGGGGGGGGGGGGGGGCTTATCCGTGGCAATTTGCAAACCGTCAAACGTGTCAATACGAATACATTACGGTCAGCGAGCAGTCTAGTCCTTCCATAGAAAACGAATCATGGCAGAGATATTTTTAATAGAAGTCGTAAAACACCAAATTACGGACTTGAAACTTTCCTCTAACGGACAAATTCTGTCTGTTTTGTTTTATAACATTCGAGAAGTAAATTTAACTATCAGTGAAAGTGCAAATCTTGCTATTCGGGAATGCATCATCTTTTGGGAAAAGGCACGCATTTCCCCCAAATCGTTGCCAAATTGTGTGAATATACTTAAAAACCTGTATCAAAGTTGTAGAGACTTTTAAAAAAATGCAAAGAAACTGCAAGAGTATTCAGGCAGAGTCAACAAGAATTTGAGAATAATTTAAACAATTTATTCAATATTGCACATGCTTCTTCTACTTAAAAAACTGGCCGTCAAAGAGGAAAGGGCTCGACTTTGAGCTGTCAAAGAAGAAAACAGGCGCATGAAATACGATTACGCTTCAACATCCTCGGAATTGTATGAACCTGTACAAGATTCCTCTTCGAGCTCTAGTGAAAATATTAATTCAGAAGATTTCCCTGAAACATATAAATCAGTACCTGGAACAGATTCATCAGAACCTGGAACAAGTTTATTAGAACCTAGAACAAGTATATCAGAACCTGGAACAAGTATTCCAGAACCTGGAACAAGTAGATATGTAATGTGGAGCGATCTTATTACTTTAAAGTCAGTTGCTGCATTGGACAGGTGTCCAAGTATACGAGATTATGTGTTTATTCTTGAAGCTACTATTGATGCACTTGGGTGTAACATTGATGAATTTCCCATAGGTAAATCTTCAATTCAAAGAATTCGAACCGAAAAGTGGAAGGAGTACGAGGAAAGAATAAAAATTGGTTTTTCAGTACACGGTATACCATATGTAGTGAATTTACTCGGGATATGAAACTGTTGTCTGCTTTGAGTGCTCAAAAATCAAAAGAAGATCGCTTATCTATAGTTATTTCATATGGATGTGACGAACAAACTCATTGCTAAGTCTAAACTGGATAATTCTACAGGAAAAGAACAAACATAGGCTGTTCGAAAGGGAGTTTTAGATTGGAATCTCTAAGACAAAGTTCAAAACTCTCTGTTGTGATACTACAGCTTCCAAAACAAGTCCTTTAAGTGGTTATTGCGCTATTCTTGAGTAAAAATTTGATAGAGAAATGCTTTTCTTTGCTTGCCGCCGTCAAACATATGAACTGATCTATTCCACTAAAATACACTGCTATGGAGGAGCTGCGGAGTTGTTCCGAACTTGTACCCTAACTTGGAAAATTTGCTTGACTTTTACTGTGCTGAACTAACTAATATTACGGTCAGGGATGACTATCGAGAGTTGATAGAACTGCCTATCATATTTTTAGGTGGAGATACAGGAAATGAATTTAAAATAAGATCACCGGGAGCCATGCACCAAGCTCGATGGATGGCTCGAGCGATTTACTCTCTAAAACTATTACTATTTAGTTCACAACTAAAATTAGATACGAAGGAAATTGAAGCATTGTTTGATGTTTGCTTGTTTGTAGTGACAATATACGTGAAAACATGGCTTCAATGCATTTTGGCAGTCAAAGCACCCAACAAAGATTTGTGCTTCTTGAAAAAAGTGTAAGATAATGTGGACCCAATTATCTCAAAAGCTGCTCTATAAAACTTT